>NW_028181458.1:672500-835000 GCF_964211825.1 Aythya ferina
AAACCACCCTAAACCTACCTGATGTTCTCCAAAACCCACAATTTACCCTTTTCCACCATGATGACCAACGAGAACCAAACAAAACCCAACGGAGACCCCAAAACACTTCAAATACACCCCAAAAAAGAACAGGATCACGCCAAAAAATAGAAGAAAACCCCAAATACCATAGATCCACCCCAAAGACACCCTAAACCTACCTGATGTTCTCCTAATCCCAAAGCACACTCCCAACCACCATAAAACACATTAGGAATTCAACGAAACGCAACGGAAACCCCAAAACACTTCAAAATCACCCGAAGAAAGGAGAGGATCACTCCCCCAAAAAGAAGAAAACCCCAAATACCATGAATCCACGTGAAAACTCCCCCTAAACCTACCTGAAGTTCTCCAAAACCCACAATTTACCCTTTTACAACACGATGACCATGGAAAACCCAATGAAACCCAACGGAGACCCCAAAACACGTCAAAAACAACACAAAAAGTCCAGGATCATCCTCCCCCCCCCAAAAAAAAAAAAAAAAACTGAATACCATATATCCACGACAAAACCACCCTAAACCTACCTGATCTTCTCCAAAACCCACAATTTACAATTTTCCACCATGATGACCAACGAGAACCCAACAAAACCAAACAGAGACCCCAAAAACCTTAAAAAATACCCCAAACAAGAATGGCATCACCCCCAAAACTGGAAGAAAATCCCCCAAAACCATAGATCCACCCCAAAACCACCCTAAACCTACCTGATCTTCTCCAAAACCCACAATTTACCCTTTTCCACCATGATAACCTACGAGAACCCAACAAAACCCAACGGAGACCCCAAAAAACGTCAAAAACACCCCAAACAAGAACGGCATCACCCCCAAAACTGGAAGAAAATCCCCCAAAACCATAGATCCACCCCAAAACCACCCTAAACCTACCTGATCTTCTCCAAAAACCACAATTTACCCTTTTCCAACACGATGACCAACGAGAACCCAACAGAACCCAACAGAGACCCCAAAAAACGTCAAAAACACCCCAAACAAGAACGGCATCACACCCAAAACTGGAAGAAAATCCCCCAAAACCATAGATCCACCCCAAAACCACCCTAAACCTACCTGATCTTCTCCAAAACCCACAATCCACTCCTATTTAACATAATGACAAACAAGAACCCAACTAAACCTAATGGAGACCCCAAAACACGTCAAAAACACCCCAAACAAGAAAAGGATCACCACCAAAACTGGAAGAAAATACACCAAAACCATAGATCCACCCCAAAACCACCCTAAACCTACCTGATGTTCTCCAAAACCCACAATTTACCCTTTTCCACCATGATGACCAACGAGAACCAAACAAAACCCAACGGAGACCCCAAAACACTTCAAATACACCCCAAAAAAGAACAGGATCACGCCAAAAAATAGAAGAAAACCCCAAATACCATAGATCCACCCCAAAGACACCCTAAACCTACCTGATGTTCTCCTAATCCCAAAGCACACTCCCAACCACCATAAAACACATTAGGAATTCAACGAAACGCAACGGAAACCCCAAAACACTTCAAAATCACCCGAAGAAAGGAGAGGATCACTCCCCCAAAAAGAAGAAAACCCCAAATACCATGAATCCACGCGAAAACTCCCCCTAAACCTACCTGAAGTTCTCCAAAACCCACAATTTACCCTTTTACAACACGATGACCATGGAAAACCCAATGAAACCCAACGGAGACCCCAAAACACGTCAAAAACAACACAAAAAGTCCAGGATCATCCCCCCCCCCAAAAAAAAAAAAAAAAAAAACTGAATACCATATATCCACGACAAAACCACCCTAAACCTACCTGATCTTCTCCAAAACCCACAATTTACACTTTTCCACCATGATGACCAACGAGAACCCAACAAAACCCAACAGAGACCCCAAAAACCTTAAAAAACACCCCAAACAAGAATGGCATCACCCCCAAAACTGGAAGAAAATCCCCCAAAACCATAGATTCACCCCAAAACCACACTACACATACCTGATGTTCTCCAAAACCCACAATTTACCCTTTTCCACCATGATAACCTACGAGAACCCAACAAAACCCAACGGAGACCCCAAAAAACGTCAAAAACACCCCAAACAAGAACGGCATCACCCCCAAAACTGGAAGAAAATCCCCCAAAACCATAGATCCACCCCAAAACCACCCTAAACCTACCTGATCTTCTCCAAAAACCACAATTTACCCTTTTCCAACACGATGACCAACGAGAACCCAACAGAACCCAACAGAGACCCCAAAAAACGTCAAAAACACCCCAAACAAGAACGGCATCACCCCCAAAACTGGAAGAAAATCCCCCAAAACCATAGTTCCACCCCAAAACCACCCTAAACCTAACTGATGTTCTCCAAAACCCACAATCCACTCCTATTTAACATAATGACAAACAAGAACCCAACTAAACCTAATGGAGACCCCAAAACACGTCAAAAACACCCCAAACAAGAAAAGGATCACCACCAAAACTGGAAGAAAATACACCAAAACCATAGATCCACCCCAAAACCACCCTAAACCTACCTGATGTTCTCCAAAACCCACAATTTACCCTTTTCCACCATGATGACCAACGAGAACCAAACAAAACCCAACGGAGACCCCAAAACACTTCAAATACACCCCAAAAAAGAACAGGATCACGCCAAAAAATAGAAGAAAACCCCAAATACCATAGATCCACCCCAAAGACACCCTAAACCTACCTGATGTTCTCCTAATCCCAAAGCACACTCCCAACCACCATAAAACACATTAGGAATTCAACGAAACGCAACGGAGACCCCAAAACACTTCAAAATCACCCGAAGAAAGGAGAGGATCACTCCCCCAAAAAGAAGAAAACCCCAAATACCATGAATCCACGTGAAAACTCCCCCTAAACCTACCTGAAGTTCTCCAAAACCCACAATTTACCCTTTTACAACACGATGACCATGGAAAACCCAATGAAACCCAACGGAGACCCCAAAACACGTCAAAAACAACACAAAAAGTCCAGGATCATCCTCCCCCCCCCCAAAAAAAAAAAAAAAAACTGAATACCATATATCCACGACAAAACCACCCTAAACCTACCTGATCTTCTCCAAAACCCACAATTTACAATTTTCCACCATGATGACCAACGAGAACCCAACAAAACCAAACAGAGACCCCAAAAACCTTAAAAAATACCCCAAACAAGAATGGCATCACCCCCAAAACTGGAAGAAAATCCCCCAAAACCATAGATCCACCCCAAAACCACCCTAAACCTACCTGATCTTCTCCAAAACCCACAATTTACCCTTTTCCACCATGATAACCTACGAGAACCCAACAAAACCCAACGGAGACCCCAAAAAACGTCAAAAACACCCCAAAAAAGAACGGCATCACCCCCAAAACTGGAAGAAAATCCGCCAAAACCATAGATCCACCCCAAAACCACCCTAAACCTACCTGATCTTCTCCAAAAACCACAATTTACCCTTTTCCAACACGATGACCAACGAGAACCCAACAGAACCCAACAGAGACCCCAAAAAACGTCAAAAACACCCCAAACAAGAACGGCATCACCCCCAAAACTGGAAGAAAATCCCCCAAAACCATAGTTCCACCCCAAAACCACCCTAAACCTAACTGATGTTCTCCAAAACCCACAATCCACTCCTATTTAACATAATGACAAACAAGAACCCAACTAAACCTAATGGAGACCCCAAAACACGTCAAAAACACCCCAAACAAGAAAAGGATCACCACCAAAACTGGAAGAAAATACACCAAAACCATAGATCCACCCCAAAACCACCCTAAACCTACCTGATGTTCTCCAAAACCCACAATTTACCCTTTTCCACCATGATGACCAACGAGAACCAAACAAAACCCAACGGAGACCCCAAAACACTTCAAATACACCCCAAAAAAGAACAGGATCACGCCAAAAAATAGAAGAAAACCCCAAATACCATAGATCCACCCCAAAGACACCCTAAACCTACCTGATGTTCTCCTAATCCCAAAGCACACTCCCAACCACCATAAAACACATTAGGAATTCAACGAAACGCAACGGAAACCCCAAAACACTTCAAAATCACCCGAAGAAAGGAGAGGATCACTCCCCCAAAAAGAAGAAAACCCCAAATACCATGAATCCACGCGAAAACTCCCCCTAAACCTACCTGAAGTTCTCCAAAACCCACAATTTACCCTTTTACAACACGATGACCATGGAAAACCCAATGAAACCCAACGGAGACCCCAAAACACGTCAAAAACAACACAAAAAGTCCAGGATCATCCCCCCCCCCAAAAAAAAAAAAAAAAAAAACTGAATACCATATATCCACGACAAAACCACCCTAAACCTACCTGATCTTCTCCAAAACCCACAATTTACACTTTTCCACCATGATGACCAACGAGAACCCAACAAAACCCAACAGAGACCCCAAAAACCTTAAAAAACACCCCAAACAAGAATGGCATCACCCCCAAAACTGGAAGAAAATCCCCCAAAACCATAGATTCACCCCAAAACCACACTACACATACCTGATGTTCTCCAAAACCCACAATTTACCCTTTTCCACCATGATAACCTACGAGAACCCAACAAAACCCAACGGAGACCCCAAAAAACGTCAAAAACACCCCAAACAAGAACGGCATCACCCCCAAAACTGGAAGAAAATCCCCCAAAACCATAGATCCACCCCAAAACCACCCTAAACCTACCTGATCTTCTCCAAAAACCACAATTTACCCTTTTCCAACACGATGACCAACGAGAACCCAACAGAACCCAACAGAGACCCCAAAAAACGTCAAAAACACCCCAAACAAGAACGGCATCACCCCCAAAACTGGAAGAAAATCCCCCAAAACCATAGTTCCACCCCAAAACCACCCTAAACCTAACTGATGTTCTCCAAAACCCACAATCCACTCCTATTTAACATAATGACAAACAAGAACCCAACTAAACCTAATGGAGACCCCAAAACACGTCAAAAACACCCCAAACAAGAAAAGGATCACCACCAAAACTGGAAGAAAATACACCAAAACCATAGATCCACCCCAAAACCACCCTAAACCTACCTGATGTTCTCCAAAACCCACAATTTACCCTTTTCCACCATGATGACCAACGAGAACCAAACAAAACCCAACGGAGACCCCAAAACACTTCAAATACACCCCAAAAAAGAACAGGATCACGCCAAAAAATAGAAGAAAACCCCAAATACCATAGATCCACCCCAAAGACACCCTAAACCTACCTGATGTTCTCCTAATCCCAAAGCACACTCCCAACCACCATAAAACACATTAGGAATTCAACGAAACGCAACGGAGACCCCAAAACACTTCAAAATCACCCGAAGAAAGGAGAGGATCACTCCCCCAAAAAGAAGAAAACCCCAAATACCATGAATCCACGTGAAAACTCCCCCTAAACCTACCTGAAGTTCTCCAAAACCCACAATTTACCCTTTTACAACACGATGACCATGGAAAACCCAATGAAACCCAACGGAGACCCCAAAACACGTCAAAAACAACACAAAAAGTCCAGGATCATCCTCCCCCCCCCCAAAAAAAAAAAAAAAAACTGAATACCATATATCCACGACAAAACCACCCTAAACCTACCTGATCTTCTCCAAAACCCACAATTTACAATTTTCCACCATGATGACCAACGAGAACCCAACAAAACCAAACAGAGACCCCAAAAACCTTAAAAAATACCCCAAACAAGAATGGCATCACCCCCAAAACTGGAAGAAAATCCCCCAAAACCATAGATCCACCCCAAAACCACCCTAAACCTACCTGATCTTCTCCAAAACCCACAATTTACCCTTTTCCACCATGATAACCTACGAGAACCCAACAAAACCCAACGGAGACCCCAAAAAACGTCAAAAACACCCCAAAAAAGAACGGCATCACCCCCAAAACTGGAAGAAAATCCGCCAAAACCATAGATCCACCCCAAAACCACCCTAAACCTACCTGATCTTCTCCAAAAACCACAATTTACCCTTTTCCAACACGATGACCAACGAGAACCCAACAGAACCCAACAGAGACCCCAAAAAACGTCAAAAACACCCCAAACAAGAACGGCATCACCCCCAAAACTGGAAGAAAATCCCCCAAAACCATAGTTCCACCCCAAAACCACCCTAAACCTAACTGATGTTCTCCAAAACCCACAATCCACTCCTATTTAACATAATGACAAACAAGAACCCAACTAAACCTAATGGAGACCCCAAAACACGTCAAAAACACCCCAAACAAGAAAAGGATCACCACCAAAACTGGAAGAAAATACACCAAAACCATAGATCCACCCCAAAACCACCCTAAACCTACCTGATGTTCTCCAAAACCCACAATTTACCCTTTTCCACCATGATGACCAACGAGAACCAAACAAAACCCAACGGAGACCCCAAAACACTTCAAATACACCCCAAAAAAGAACAGGATCACGCCAAAAAATAGAAGAAAACCCCAAATACCATAGATCCACCCCAAAGACACCCTAAACCTACCTGATGTTCTCCTAATCCCAAAGCACACTCCCAACCACCATAAAACACATTAGGAATTCAACGAAACGCAACGGAAACCCCAAAACACTTCAAAATCACCCGAAGAAAGGAGAGGATCACTCCCCCAAAAAGAAGAAAACCCCAAATACCATGAATCCACGCGAAAACTCCCCCTAAACCTACCTGAAGTTCTCCAAAACCCACAATTTACCCTTTTACAACACGATGACCATGGAAAACCCAATGAAACCCAACGGAGACCCCAAAACACGTCAAAAACAACACAAAAAGTCCAGGATCATCCCCCCCCCCAAAAAAAAAAAAAAAAAAACTGAATACCATATATCCACGACAAAACCACCCTAAACCTACCTGATCTTCTCCAAAACCCACAATTTACACTTTTCCACCATGATGACCAACGAGAACCCAACAAAACCCAACAGAGACCCCAAAAACCTTAAAAAACACCCCAAACAAGAATGGCATCACCCCCAAAACTGGAAGAAAATCCCCCAAAACCATAGATTCACCCCAAAACCACACTACACATACCTGATGTTCTCCAAAACCCACAATTTA
Source organism: Aythya ferina (assembly GCF_964211825.1). Lineage (NCBI taxonomy): Eukaryota > Metazoa > Chordata > Aves > Anseriformes > Anatidae > Aythya > Aythya ferina. Next base: position 679,717 of record NW_028181458.1, read on the forward strand.
CCCTTTTCCACCATGATAACCTACGAGAACCCAACAAAACCCAACGGAGACCCCAAAAAACGTCAAAAACACCCCAAACAAGAACGGCATCACCCCCAAAACTGGAAGAAAATCCCCCAAAACCATAGATCCACCCCAAAACCACCCTAAACCTACCTGATCTTCTCCAAAAACCACAATTTACCCTTTTCCAACACGATGACCAACGAGAACCCAACAGAACCCAACAGAGACCCCAAAAAACGTCAAAAACACCCCAAACAAGAACGGCATCACCCCCAAAACTGGAAGAAAATCCCCCAAAACCATAGTTCCACCCCAAAACCACCCTAAACCTAACTGATGTTCTCCAAAACCCACAATCCACTCCTATTTAACATAATGACAAACAAGAACCCAACTAAACCTAATGGAGACCCCAAAACACGTCAAAAACACCCCAAACAAGAAAAGGATCACCACCAAAACTGGAAGAAAATACACCAAAACCATAGATCCACCCCAAAACCACCCTAAACCTACCTGATGTTCTCCAAAACCCACAATTTACCCTTTTCCACCATGATGACCAACGAGAACCAAACAAAACCCAACGGAGACCCCAAAACACTTCAAATACACCCCAAAAAAGAACAGGATCACGCCAAAAAATAGAAGAAAACCCCAAATACCATAGATCCACCCCAAAGACACCCTAAACCTACCTGATGTTCTCCTAATCCCAAAGCACACTCCCAACCACCATAAAACACATTAGGAATTCAACGAAACGCAACGGAGACCCCAAAACACTTCAAAATCACCCGAAGAAAGGAGAGGATCACTCCCCCAAAAAGAAGAAAACCCCAAATACCATGAATCCACGCGAAAACTCCCCCTAAACCTACCTGAAGTTCTCCAAAACCCACAATTTACCCTTTTACAACACGATGACCATGGAAAACCCAATGAAACCCAACGGAGACCCCAAAACACGTCAAAAACAACACAAAAAGTCCAGGATCATCCCCCCCCCCCCCAAAAAAAAAAAACAAAACTGAATACCATATATCCACGACAAAACCACCCTAAACCTACCTGATCTTCTCCAAAACCCACAATTTACAATTTTCCACCATGATGACCAACGAGAACCCAACAAAACCAAACAGAGACCCCAAAAACCTTAAAAAATACCCCAAACAAGAATGGCATCACCCCCAAAACTGGAAGAAAATCCCCCAAAACCATAGATCCACCCCAAAACCACCCTAAACCTACCTGATCTTCTCCAAAACCCACAATTTACCCTTTTCCACCATGATAACCTACGAGAACCCAACAAAACCCAACGGAGACCCCAAAAAACGTCAAAAACACCCCAAACAAGAACGGCATCACCCCCAAAACTGGAAGAAAATCCCCCAAAACCATAGATCCACCCCAAAACCACCCTAAACCTACCTGATCTTCTCCAAAAACCACAATTTACCCTTTTCCAACACGATGACCAACGAGAACCCAACAGAACCCAACAGAGACCCCAAAAAACGTCAAAAACACCCCAAACAAGAACGGCATCACCCCCAAAACTGGAAGAAAATCCCCCAAAACCATAGATCCACCCCAAAACCACCCTAAACCTAACTGATGTTCTCCAAAACCCACAATCCACTCCTATTTAACATAATGACAAACAAGAACCCAACTAAACCTAATGGAGACCCCAAAACACGTCAAAAACACCCCAAACAAGAAAAGGATCACCACCAAAACTGGAAGAAAATACACCAAAACCATAGATCCACCCCAAAACCACCCTAAACCTACCTGATGTTCTCCAAAACCCACAATTTACCCTTTTCCACCATGATGACCAACGAGAACCAAACAAAACCCAACGGAGACCCCAAAACACTTCAAATACACCCCAAAAAAGAACAGGATCACGCCAAAAAATAGAAGAAAACCCCAAATACCATAGATCCACCCCAAAGACACCCTAAACCTACCTGATGTTCTCCTAATCCCAAAGCACACTCCCAACCACCATAAAACACATTAGGAATTCAACGAAACGCAACGGAAACCCCAAAACACTTCAAAATCACCCGAAGAAAGGAGAGGATCACTCCCCCAAAAAGAAGAAAACCCCAAATACCATGAATCCACGCGAAAACTCCCCCTAAACCTACCTGAAGTTCTCCAAAACCCACAATTTACCCTTTTACAACACGATGACCATGGAAAACCCAATGAAACCCAACGGAGACCCCAAAACACGTCAAAAACAACACAAAAAGTCCAGGATCATCCCCCCCCCCAAAAAAAAAAAAAAAAAAAACTGAATACCATATATCCACGACAAAACCACCCTAAACCTACCTGATCTTCTCCAAAACCCACAATTTACACTTTTCCACCATGATGACCAACGAGAACCCAACAAAACCCAACAGAGACCCCAAAAACCTTAAAAAACACCCCAAACAAGAATGGCATCACCCCCAAAACTGGAAGAAAATCCCCCAAAACCATAGATTCACCCCAAAACCACACTACACATACCTGATGTTCTCCAAAACCCACAATTTACCCTTTTCCACCATGATAACCTACGAGAACCCAACAAAACCCAACGGAGACCCCAAAAAACGTCAAAAACACCCCAAACAAGAACGGCATCACCCCCAAAACTGGAAGAAAATCCCCCAAAACCATAGATCCACCCCAAAACCACCCTAAACCTACCTGATCTTCTCCAAAAACCACAATTTACCCTTTTCCAACACGATGACCAACGAGAACCCAACAGAACCCAACAGAGACCCCAAAAAACGTCAAAAACACCCCAAACAAGAACGGCATCACCCCCAAAACTGGAAGAAAATCCCCCAAAACCATAGTTCCACCCCAAAACCACCCTAAACCTAACTGATGTTCTCCAAAACCCACAATCCACTCCTATTTAACATAATGACAAACAAGAACCCAACTAAACCTAATGGAGACCCCAAAACACGTCAAAAACACCCCAAACAAGAAAAGGATCACCACCAAAACTGGAAGAAAATACACCAAAACCATAGATCCACCCCAAAACCACCCTAAACCTACCTGATGTTCTCCAAAACCCACAATTTACCCTTTTCCACCATGATGACCAACGAGAACCAAACAAAACCCAACGGAGACCCCAAAACACTTCAAATACACCCCAAAAAAGAACAGGATCACGCCAAAAAATAGAAGAAAACCCCAAATACCATAGATCCACCCCAAAGACACCCTAAACCTACCTGATGTTCTCCTAATCCCAAAGCACACTCCCAACCACCATAAAACACATTAGGAATTCAACGAAACGCAACGGAGACCCCAAAACACTTCAAAATCACCCGAAGAAAGGAGAGGATCACTCCCCCAAAAAGAAGAAAACCCCAAATACCATGAATCCACGCGAAAACTCCCCCTAAACCTACCTGAAGTTCTCCAAAACCCACAATTTACCCTTTTACAACACGATGACCATGGAAAACCCAATGAAACCCAACGGAGACCCCAAAACACGTCAAAAACAACACAAAAAGTCCAGGATCATCCTCCCCCCCCCCAAAAAAAAAAAAAAAAACTGAATACCATATATCCACGACAAAACCACCCTAAACCTACCTGATCTTCTCCAAAACCCACAATTTACAATTTTCCACCATGATGACCAACGAGAACCCAACAAAACCAAACAGAGACCCCAAAAACCTTAAAAAATACCCCAAACAAGAATGGCATCACCCCCAAAACTGGAAGAAAATCCCCCAAAACCATAGATCCACCCCAAAACCACCCTAAACCTACCTGATCTTCTCCAAAACCCACAATTTACCCTTTTCCACCATGATAACCTACGAGAACCCAACAAAACCCAACGGAGACCCCAAAAACGTCAAAAACACCCCAAACAAGAACGGCATCACCCCCAAAACTGGAAGAAAATCCCCCAAAACCATAGATCCACCCCAAAACCACCCTAAACCTACCTGATCTTCTCCAAAAACCACAATTTACCCTTTTCCAACACGATGACCAACGAGAACCCAACAGAACCCAACAGAGACCCCAAAAACGTCAAAAACACCCCAAACAAGAACGGCATCACCCCCAAAACTGGAAGAAAATCCCCCAAAACCATAGTTCCACCCCAAAACCACCCTAAACCTAACTGATGTTCTCCAAAACCCACAATCCACTCCTATTTAACATAATGACAAACAAGAACCCAACTAAACCTAATGGAGACCCCAAAACACGTCAAAAACACCCCAAACAAGAAAAGGATCACCACCAAAACTGGAAGAAAATACACCAAAACCATAGATCCACCCCAAAACCACCCTAAACCTACCTGATGTTCTCCAAAACCCACAATTTACCCTTTTCCACCATGATGACCAACGAGAACCAAACAAAACCCAACGGAGACCCCAAAACACTTCAAATACACCCCAAAAAAGAACAGGATCACGCCAAAAAATAGAAGAAAACCCCAAATACCATAGATCCACCCCAAAGACACCCTAAACCTACCTGATGTTCTCCTAATCCCAAAGCACACTCCCAACCACCATAAAACACATTAGGAATTCAACGAAACGCAACGGAAACCCCAAAACACTTCAAAATCACCCGAAGAAAGGAGAGGATCACTCCCCCAAAAAGAAGAAAACCCCAAATACCATGAATCCACGCGAAAACTCCCCCTAAACCTACCTGAAGTTCTCCAAAACCCACAATTTACCCTTTTACAACACGATGACCATGGAAAACCCAATGAAACCCAACGGAGACCCCAAAACACGTCAAAAACAACACAAAAAGTCCAGGATCATCCCCCCCCCCAAAAAAAAAAAAAAAAAAACTGAATACCATATATCCACGACAAAACCACCCTAAACCTACCTGATCTTCTCCAAAACCCACAATTTACAATTTTCCACCATGATGACCAACGAGAACCCAACAAAACCAAACAGAGACCCCAAAACCTTAAAAAATACCCCAAACAAGAATGGCATCACCCCCAAAACTGGAAGAAAATCCCCCAAAACCATAGATCCACCCCAAAACCACCCTAAACCTACCTGATCTTCTCCAAAACCCACAATTTACCCTTTTCCACCATGATAACCTACGAGAACCCAACAAAACCCAACGGAGACCCCAAAAAACGTCAAAAACACCCCAAACAAGAACGGCATCACCCCCAAAACTGGAAGAAAATCCGCCAAAACCATAGATCCACCCCAAAACCACCCTAAACCTACCTGATCTTCTCCAAAAACCACAATTTACCCTTTTCCAACACGATGACCAACGAGAACCCAACAGAACCCAACAGAGACCCCAAAAAACGTCAAAAACACCCCAAACAAGAACGGCATCACCCCCAAAACTGGAAGAAAATCCCCCAAAACCATAGATCCACCCCAAAACCACCCTAAACCTACCTGATGTTCTCCAAAACCCACAATCCACTCCTATTTAACATAATGACAAGCAAGAACCCAACTAAACCTAATGGAGACCCCAAAACACGTCAAAAACACCCCAAACAAGAAAAGGATCACCACCAAAACTGGAAGAAAATACACCAAAACCATAGATCCACCCCAAAACCACCCTAAACCTAACTGATGTTCTCCAAAACCCACAATTTACCCTTTTCCACCATGATGACCAACGAGAACCAAACAAAACCCAACGGAGACCCCAAAACACTTCAAATACACCCCAAAAAAGAACAGGATCACGCCAAAAAATAGAAGAAAACCCCAAATACCATAGATCCACCCCAAAGACACCCTAAACCTACCTGATGTTCTCCTAATCCCAAAGCACACTCCCAACCACCATAAAACACATTAGGAATTCAACGAAACGCAACGGAAACCCCAAAACACTTCAAAATCACCCGAAGAAAGGAGAGGATCACTCCCCCAAAAAGAAGAAAACCCCAAATACCATGAATCCACGCGAAAACTCCCCCTAAACCTACCTGAAGTTCTCCAAAACCCACAATTTACCCTTTTACAACACGATGACCATGGAAAACCCAATGAAACCCAACGGAGACCCCAAAACACGTCAAAAACAACACAAAAAGTCCAGGATCATCCCCCCCCCCCCAAAAAAAAAAAAAAAAAACAAAAAAAAAACTGAGTACCATATATCCACGACAAAACCACCCTAAACCTACCTGATCTTCTCCAAAACCCACAATTTACACTTTTCCACCATGATGACCAACGAGAACCCAACAAAACCAAACAGAGACCCCAAAAACCTTAAAAAATACCCCAAACAAGAATGGCATCACCCCCAAAACTGGAAGAAAATCCCCCAAAACCATAGATCCACCCCAAAACCACCCTAAACCTACCTGATCTTCTCCAAAACCCACAATTTACCCTTTTCCACCATGATAACCTACGAGAACCCAACAAAACCCAACGGAGACCCCAAAAAACGTCAAAAACACCCCAAACAAGAACGGCATCACCCCCAAAACTGGAAGAAAATCCCCCAAAACCATAGATCCACCCCAAAACCACCCTAAACCTACCTGATCTTCTCCAAAAACCACAATTTACCCTTTTCCAACACGATGACCAACGAGAACCCAACAGAACCCAACAGAGACCCCAAAAAACGTCAAAAACACCCCAAACAAGAACGGCATCACCCCCAAAACTGGAAGAAAATCCCCCAAAACCATAGTTCCACCCCAAAACCACCCTAAACCTAACTGATGTTCTCCAAAACCCACAATCCACTCCTATTTAACATAATGACAAACAAGAACCCAACTAAACCTAATGGAGACCCCAAAACACGTCAAAAACACCCCAAACAAGAAAAGGATCACCACCAAAACTGGAAGAAAATACACCAAAACCATAGATCCACCCCAAAACCACCCTAAACCTACCTGATGTTCTCCAAAACCCACAATTTACCCTTTTCCACCATGATGACCAACGAGAACCAAACAAAACCCAACGGAGACCCCAAAACACTTCAAATACACCCCAAAAAAGAACAGGATCACGCCAAAAAATAGAAGAAAACCCCAAATACCATAGATCCACCCCAAAGACACCCTAAACCTACCTGATGTTCTCCTAATCCCCAAAGCACACTCCCAACCACCATAAAACACATTAGGAATTCAACGAAACGCAACGGAAACCCCAAAACACTTCAAAATCACCCGAAGAAAGGAGAGGATCACTCCCCCAAAAAGAAGAAAACCCCAAATACCATGAATCCACGCGAAAACTCCCCCTAAACCTACCTGAAGTTCTCCAAAACCCACAATTTACCCTTTTACAACACGATGACCATGGAAAACCCAATGAAACCCAACGGAGACCCCAAAACACGTCAAAAACAACACAAAAAGTCCAGGATCATCCCCCCCCCAAAAAAAAAAAAAAAAAAAAAAACTGAATACCATATATCCACGACAAAACCACCCTAAACCTACCTGATCTTCTCCAAAACCCACAATTTACACTTTTCCACCATGATGACCAACGAGAACCCAACAAAACCAAACAGAGACCCCAAAAACCTTAAAAAATACCCCAAACAAGAATGGCATCACCCCCAAAACTGGAAGAAAATCCCCCAAAACCATAGATCCACCCCAAAACCACCCTAAACCTACCTGATCTTCTCCAAAACCCACAATTTACCCTTTTCCACCATGATAACCTACGAGAACCCAACAAAACCCAACGGAGACCCCAAAAAACGTCAAAAACACCCCAAACAAGAACGGCATCACCCCCAAAACTGGAAGAAAATCCCCCAAAACCATAGATCCACCCCAAAACCACCCTAAACCTACCTGATCTTCTCCAAAAACCACAATTTACCCTTTTCCAACACGATGACCAACGAGAACCCAACAGAACCCAACAGAGACCCCAAAAAACGTCAAAAACACCCCAAACAAGAACGGCATCACCCCCAAAACTGGAAGAAAATCCCCCAAAACCATAGATCCACCCCAAAACCACCCTAAACCTAACTGATGTTCTCCAAAACCCACAATCCACTCCTATTTAACATAATGACAAACAAGAACCCCAACTAAACCTAATGGAGACCCCAAAACACGTCAAAAACACCCCAAACAAGAAAAGGATCACCACCAAAACTGGAAGAAAATACACCAAAACCAATAGATCCACCCCAAACCACCCTAAACCTACCTGATGTTCTCCAAAACCCACAATTTACCCTTTTCCACCATGATGACCAACGAGAACCAAACAAAACCCAACGGAGACCCCAAAACACTTCAAATACACCCCAAAAAAGAACAGGATCACGCCAAAAAATAGAAGAAAACCCCAAATACCATAGATCCACCCCAAAGACACCCTAAACCTACCTGATGTTCTCCTAATCCCAAAGCACACTCCCAACCACCATAAAACACATTAGGAATTCAACGAAACGCAACGGAAACCCCAAAACACTTCAAAATCACCCGAAGAAAGGAGAGGATCACTCCCCCAAAAAGAAGAAAACCCCAAATACCATGAATCCACGCGAAAACTCCCCCTAAACCTACCTGAAGTTCTCCAAAACCCACAATTTACCCTTTTACAACACGATGACCATGGAAAACCCAATGAAACCCAACGGAGACCCCAAAACACGTCAAAAACAACACAAAAAGTCCAGATCATCCCCCCCCCCCCCAAAAAAAAAAAAAACAAAACTGAATACCATATATCCACGACAAAACCACCCTAAACCTACCTGATCTTCTCCAAAACCCACAATTTAAAATTTTCCACCATGATGACCAACGAGAACCCAACAAAACCAAACAGAGACCCCAAAAACCTTAAAAAATACCCCAAACAAGAATGGCATCACCCCCAAAACTGGAAGAAAATCCCCCAAAACCATAGATCCACCCCAAAACCACCCTAAACCTACCTGATCTTCTCCAAAACCCACAATTTACCCTTTTCCACCATGATAACCTACGAGAACCCAACAAAACCCAACGGAGACCCCAAAAAACGTCAAAAACACCCCAAACAAGAACGGCATCACCCCCAAAACTGGAAGAAAATCCCCCAAACCATAGATCCACCCCAAAACCACCCTAAACCTACCTGATCTTCTCCAAAAACCACAATTTACCCTTTTCCAACACGATGACCAACGAGAACCCAACAGAACCCAACAGAGACCCCAAAAAACGTCAAAAACACCCCAAACAAGAACGGCATCACCCCCAAAACTGGAAGAAAATCCCCCAAAACCATAGTTCCACCCCAAAACCACCCTAAACCTACCTGATGTTCTCCAAAACCCACAATCCACTCCTATTTAACATAATGACAAACAAGAACCCAACTAAACCTAATGGAGACCCCAAAACACGTCAAAAACACCCCAAACAAGAAAACGATCACCACCAAAACTGGAAGAAAATACACCAAAACCATAGATCCACCCCAAAACCACCCTAAACCTACCTGATGTTCTCCAAAACCCACAATTTACCCTTTTCCACCATGATGACCAACGAGAACCAAACAAAACCCAACGGAGACCCCAAAACACTTCAAATACACCCCAAAAAAGAACAGGATCACGCCAAAAAATAGAAGAAAACCCCAAATACCATAGATCCACCCCAAAGACACCCTAAACCTACCTGATGTTCTCCTAATCCCAAAGCACACTCCCAACCACCATAAAACACATTAGGAATTCAACGAAACGCAACGGAAACCCCAAAACACTTCAAAATCACCCGAAGAAAGGAGAGGATCACTCCCCCAAAAAGAAGAAAACCCCAAATACCATGAATCCACGCGAAAACTCCCCCTAAACCTACCTGAAGTTCTCCAAAACCCACAATTTACCCTTTTACAACACGATGACCATGGAAAACCCAATGAAACCCAACGGAGACCCCAAAACACGTCAAAAACAACACAAAAAGTCCAGGATCATCCCCCCCCCCCAAAAAAAAAAAAAAAAAAAAACTGAATACCATATATCCACGACAAAACCACCCTAAACCTACCTGATCTTCTCCAAAACCCACAATTTACACTTTTCCACCATGATGACCAACGAGAACCCAACAAAACCAAACAGAGACCCCAAAAACCTTAAAAAATACCCCAAACAAGAATGGCATCACCCCCAAAACTGGAAGAAAATCCCCCAAAACCATAGATCCACCCCAAAACCACCCTAAACCTACCTGATCTTCTCCAAAACCCACAATTTACCCTTTTCCACCATGATAACCTACGAGAACCCAACAAAACCCAACGGAGACCCCAAAAAACGTCAAAAACACCCCAAACAAGAACGGCATCACCCCCAAAACTGGAAGAAAATCCCCCAAAACCATAGATCCACCCCAAAACCACCCTAAACCTACCTGATCTTCTCCAAAAACCACAATTTACCCTTTTCCAACACGATGACCAACGAGAACCCAACAGAACCCAACAGAGACCCCAAAAAACGTCAAAAACACCCCAAACAAGAACGGCATCACCCCCAAAACTGGAAGAAAATCCCCCAAAACCATAGATCCACCCCAAAACCACCCTAAACCTACCTGATGTTCTCCAAAACCCACAATCCACTCCTATTTAACATAATGACAAGCAAGAACCCAACTAAACCTAATGGAGACCCCAAAACACGTCAAAAACACCCCAAACAAGAAAAGGATCACCACCAAAACTGGAAGAAAATACACCAAAACCATAGATCCACCCCAAAACCACCCTAAACCTACCTGATGTTCTCCAAAACCCACAATTTACCCTTTTCCACCATGATGACCAACGAGAACCAAACAAAACCCAACGGAGACCCCAAAACACTTCAAATACACCCCAAAAAAGAACAGGATCACGCCAAAAACTAGAAGAAAACCCCAAATACCATAGATCCACCCCAAAGACACCCTAAACCTACCTGATGTTCTCCTAATTCCAAAGCACACTCCCAACCACCATAAAACACATTAGGAATTCAACGAAACGCAACGGAAACCCCAAAACACTTCAAAATCACCCGAAGAAAGGAGAGGATCACTCCCCCAAAAAGAAGAAAACCCCAAATACCATGAATCCACGCGAAAACTCCCCCTAAACCTACCTGAAGTTCTCCAAAACCCACAATTTACCCTTTTACAACACGATGACCATGGAAAACCCAATGAAACCCAACGGAGACCCCAAAACACGTCAAAAACAACACAAAAAGTCCAGGATCATCCCCCCCCCCCCAAAAAAAAAAAAAAAAAACAAAAAAAAAACTGAGTACCATATATCCACGACAAAACCACCCTAAACCTACCTGATCTTCTCCAAAACCCACAATTTACACTTTTCCACCATGATGACCAACGAGAACCCAACAAAACCAAGACCCCAAAAACCTTAAAAAATACCCCAAACAAGAATGGCATCACCCCCAAAACTGGAAGAAAATCCCCCAAAACCATAGATCCACCCCAAAACCACCCTAAACCTACCTGATCTTCTCCAAAACCCACAATTTACCCTTTTCCACCATGATAACCTACGAGAACCCAACAAAACCCAACGGAGACCCCAAAAAACGTCAAAAACACCCCAAACAAGAACGGCATCACCCCCAAAACTGGAAGAAAATCCGCCAAAACCATAGATCCACCCCAAAACCACCCTAAACCTACCTGATCTTCTCCAAAAACCACAATTTACCCTTTTCCAACACGATGACCAACGAGAACCCAACAGAACCCAACAGAGACCCCAAAAAACGTCAAAAACACCCCAAACAAGAACGGCATCACCCCCAAAACTGGAAGAAAATCCCCCAAAACCATAGATCCACCCCAAAACCACCCTAAACCTACCTGATGTTCTCCAAAACCCACAATCCACTCCTATTTAACATAATGACAAGCAAGAACCCAACTAAACCTAATGGAGACCCCAAAACACGTCAAAAACACCCCAAACAAGAAAAGGATCACCACCAAAACTGGAAGAAAATACACCAAAACCATAGATCCACCCCAAAACCACCCTAAACCTAACTGATGTTCTCCAAAACCCACAATTTACCCTTTTCCACCATGATGACCAACGAGAACCAAACAAAACCCAACGGAGACCCCAAAACACTTCAAATACACCCCAAAAAAGAACAGGATCACGCCAAAAAATAGAAGAAAACCCCAAATACCATAGATCCACCCCAAAGACACCCTAAACCTACCTGATGTTCTCCTAATCCCAAAGCACACTCCCAACCACCATAAAACACATTAGGAATTCAACGAAACGCAACGGAAACCCCAAAACACTTCAAAATCACCCGAAGAAAGGAGAGGATCACTCCCCCAAAAAGAAGAAAACCCCAAATACCATGAATCCACGTGAAAACTCCCCCTAAACCTACCTGAAGTTCTCCAAAACCCACAATTTACCCTTTTACAACACGATGACCATGGAAAACCCAATGAAACCCAACGGAGACCCCAAAACACGTCAAAAACAACACAAAAAGTCCAGGATCATCCCCCCCCCCCAAAAAAAAAAAAAAAAACTGAATACCATACATCCACGACAAAACCACCCTAAACCTACCTGATCTTCTCCAAAACCCACAATTTACACTTTTCCACCATGATGACCAACGAGAACCCAACAAAACCAAACAGAGACCCCAAAAACCTTAAAAAATACCCCAAACAAGAATGGCATCACACCCAAAACTGGAAGAAAATCCCCCAAAACCATAGATTCACCCCAAAACCACCCTAAACCTACCTGATCTTCTCCAAAACCCACAATTTACCCTTTTCCACCATGATAACCTACGAGAACCCAACAAAACCCAACGGAGACTCCAAAAAACGTCAAAAACACCCCAAACAAGAACGGCATCACCCCCAAAACTGGAAGAAAATCCGCCAAAACCATAGATCCACCCCAAAACCACCCTAAACCTACCTGATCTTCTCCAAAAACCACAATTTACCCTTTTCCAACACGATGACCAACGAGAACCCAACAGAACCCAACAGAGACCCCAAAAAACGTCAAAAACACCCCAAACAAGAACGGCATCACCCCCAAAACTGGAAGAAAATCCCCCAAAACCATAGATCCACCCCAAAACCACCCTAAACCTACCTGATGTTCTCCAAAACCCACAATCCACTCCTATTTAACATAATGACAAGCAAGAACCCAACTAAACCTAATGGAGACCCCAAAACACGTCAAAAACACCCCAAACAAGAAAAGGATCACCACCAAAACTGGAAGAAAATACACCAAAACCATAGATCCACCCCAAAACCACCCTAAACCTAACTGATGTTCTCCAAAACCCACAATTTACCCTTTTCCACCATGATGACCAACGAGAACCAAACAAAACCCAACGGAGACCCCAAAACACTTCAAATACACCCCAAAAAAGAACAGGATCACGCCAAAAAATAGAAGAAAACCCCAAATACCATAGATCCACCCCAAAGACACCCTAAACCTACCTGATGTTCTCCTAATCCCAAAGCACACTCCCAACCACCATAAAACACATTAGGAATTCAACGAAACGCAACGGAAACCCCAAAACACTTCAAAATCACCCGAAGAAAGGAGAGGATCACTCCCCCAAAAAGAAGAAAACCCCAAATACCATGAATCCACGCGAAAACTCCCCCTAAACCTACCTGAAGTTCTCCAAAACCCACAATTTACCCTTTTACAACACGATGACCATGGAAAACCCAATGAAACCCAACGGAGACCCCAAAACACGTCAAAAACAACACAAAAAGTCCAGGATCATCCCCCCCCCCCAAAAAAAAAAAAAAAAACTGAATACCATATATCCACGACAAAACCACCCTAAACCTACCTGATCTTCTCCAAAACCCACAATTTACACTTTTCCACCATGATGACCAACGAGAACCCAACAAAACCAAACAGAGACCCCAAAAACCTTAAAAAATACCCCAAACAAGAATGGCATCACACCCAAAACTGGAAGAAAATCCCCCAAAACCATAGATTCACCCCAAAACCACCCTAAACCTACCTGATCTTCTCCAAAACCCACAATTTACCCTTTTCCACCATGATAACCTACGAGAACCCAACAAAACCCAACGGAGACTCCAAAAAACGTCAAAAACACCCCAAACAAGAACGGCATCACCCCCAAAACTGGAAGAAAATCCGCCAAAACCATAGATCCACCCCAAAACCACCCTAAACCTACCTGATCTTCTCCAAAAACCACAATTTACCCTTTTCCAACACGATGACCAACGAGAACCCAACAGAACCCAACAGAGACCCCAAAAAACGTCAAAAACACCCCAAACAAGAACGGCATCACCCCCAAAACTGGAAGAAAATCCCCCAAAACCATAGATCCACCCCAAAACCACCCTAAACCTACCTGATCTTCTCCAAAACCCACAATCCACTCCTATTTAACATAATGACAAGCAAGAACCCAACTAAACCTAATGGAGACCCCAAAACACGTCAAAAACACCCCAAACAAGAAAAGGATCACCACCAAAACTGGAAGAAAATACACCAAAACCATAGATCCACCCCAAAACCACCCTAAACCTACCTGATCTTCTCCAAAACCCACAATCCACTTTTATTTAACATAATGACAAACAAGAACCCAACTAAACCTAATGGAGACCCCAAAACACGTCAAAAACACCCCAAACAAGAAAAGGATCACCACCAAAACTGGAAGAAAATACACCAAAACCATAGATCCACCCCAAAACCACCCTAAACCTACCTGATGTTCTCCAAAACCCACAATTTACCCTTTTCCACCATGATGACCAACGAGAACCAAACAAAACCCAACGGAGACCCCAAAACACTTCAAATACACCCCAAAAAAGAACAGGATCACGCCAAAAAATAGAAGAAAACCCCAAATACCATAGATCCACCCCAAAGACACCCTAAACCTACCTGATGTTCTCCTAATTCCAAAGCACACTCCCAACCACCATAAAACACATTAGGAATTCAACGAAACGCAACGGAAACCCCAAAACACTTCAAAATCACCCGAAGAAAGGAGAGGATCACTCCCCCAAAAAGAAGAAAACCCCAAATACCATGAATCCACGCGAAAACTCCCCCTAAACCTACCTGAAGTTCTCCAAAACCCACAATTTACCCTTTTACAACACGATGACCATGGAAAACCCAATGAAACCCAACGGAGACCCCAAAACACGTCAAAAACAACACAAAAAGTCCAGGATCATCCCCCCCCCCAAAAAAAAAAAAAAAAAAAAAAAAAAAAAAATTTATTGCTGAGTGTGACACCACATGGTATGGAATATCCCTTTGATTGGTTTAGGTCAGCTGCCATAGTGATGTTTCTCTCCTCACTTTTTGCCCACCCCCTAGGAGGGTTAGAGAAAGGCCCAATGCTGTGCCACTGCTGCTCAGCAGTAGACACAACACTGGTGTGATAACACTGCTGTTCCAGCTACAAGTACAGAGTACGGCACTGTATGGGCTGCTGCCGGGAAAGTTAACATTCCAGCCAGACCCAGTACAATCAGGTAGGTTTAGGGTGGTTTTGGGGTGGATCTATGATTTTGGGGATTTTCTTTCGTTTTTGGGCGTGATCCTATTCTTTTTGGGGGTGTTTGTGACGTGTTTTATGGTCTCCGTTGGGTTTTGTTGCGTTTTCCGTTGTCATCGTGGTGGAAAATGGTAAATTGCGATTTTTGGAGAACTTCAGGTAGGTTTAGGGGGACTTCTGGGGTGGATTCATGGTATTTGAGTTTTTCTTCTGTTTTTTGGGGTGATCCTGTTCTTTTCTGGGGTATTTTTGACGTGTTTTTGGGTCTCCGTTGGGTTTCGTTGTGTTGTCAGTCGTCGTTAAGTTCAATGGGAGTGGATTGTGGGTTTTGGAGACGATCAAGTGAGTTTAGGGTGGTTTGGGGGGAAATTCATGGTATTGGGGTTTTTTCTTCTGATCCAGTTCTTTTTTGGCGTGTTTTTGACGTGTTTTTGGGTCTCCGTTGGGTTTTAGTTGGGTTTTGTTCGTAATCATGTTGGAAAATGGAAAATTCTGGGTTTTGGAGAACACCTGGTAGGTTTAGGATGGTTTTGGGATGGATCTATGGTTTTGTTTTGTTTTTTTTTCTGTTTTTTTGGGGGGTTGATCCTGTTCTTTTTTGGGGTGTTTTTGACGTGTTTTGGGGTCTCCGCTGGGTTTCGTTGGGTTTTCCTTTGTCATCATGGTGGAAAAGTGTAAATTGTGGGTTTTGGAGATCATCATGTAGGTTAAGGGGGACTTTTGGGGTGGATCTATGGCTTTTGGGATTATCTTCCAGGTTTGGGGTTGATCGCGTTCTTGTTTGGGGTGTTTTTGAAGTGTTTTGTGGTCTCCATTGGATTTCGTTGGGTTCTCGTTGGTCGTTAAGTTCAATGGGAGTGGATTGTGGGTTTTGGAGAAGATCAAGTGAGTTTAGGGTGGTTTGGGGGGAAATTCATGGTATTGGGGTTTTTTCTTCTGATCCAGTTCTTTTTTGGCGTGTTTTTGACGTGTTTTTGGGTCTCCGTTAGGTTTTAGTTGGGTTTTGTTCGTAATCATGTTGGAAAATGGAAAATTCTGGGTTTTGGAGAACACCTGGTAGGTTTAGGATGGTTTTGGGATGGATCTATGGTTTTGTTTTTTTTTTTTTTTTTTTTCTGTTTTTTGGGGGGTTGATCCTGTTCTTTTTTGGGGTGTTTATGCTGTTTTTTGGTGTCTCCGTTGGGCTTTGTTGGGTTCCTAATGGGTTTTATGGTGGTTGGGAGTGGACTTTGGGTTTTGGAGAACATCAGTGTGGTGTTTTTACCGTGCTGGGCAGCTAAACCCCACAACCGCTCTCTCACTCCCCCTCCTTTAGATGAGGAGGGGGAGAAGTAAAGCAAAGAACAACTCACGGGTTGAGATAAGGATAATTATTTAAAGGGAAATAATTATAATAATTAAATAAAGACTACCATGAACTAAACAATTTAACTAAGGGGAAGTAAAAGGGAAAAGGGGAACAAGGGAGGAAAACAAACAAACAAAATAAATGAAAGCTATATGGAAGTGCAGAGGAAAGAAATTACTCTCTACTTCCCACAAATGAGCGATGATTGACCACGTCCTTGAAGCAAGGCCTCAACGCACGCAGCCGGTGTTCGAGAGGAGGACCGAGGTCTTCTCAACGAGAGCCCACCCCTCCCCTCTTCTTCCTGTTTCCTCCTTTTATTGCTGAGTGTGACACCACATGGTATGGAATATCCCTTTGATTGGTTTAGGTCAGCTGCCATAGTGATGTTTCTCTCCTCACTTTTTGCCCACCCCCTAGGAGGGTTAGAGAAAGGCCCAATGCTGTGCCACTGCTGCTCAGCAGTAGACACAACACTGGTGTGATAACACTGCTGTTCCAGCTACAAGTACAGAGTACGGCACTGTATGGGCTGCTGCCGGGAAAGTTAACATTCCAGCCAGACCCAGTACAATCAGGTAGGTTTAGGGTGGTTTTGGGGTGGATCTATGATTTTGGGGATTTTCTTTCGTTTTTGGGCGTGATCCTATTCTTTTTGGGGGTGTTTGTGACGTGTTTTATGGTCTCCGTTGGGTTTTGTTGCGTTTTCCGTTGTCATCGTGGTGGAAAATGGTAAATTGCGATTTTTGGAGAACTTCAGGTAGGTTTAGGGGGACTTCTGGGGTGGATTCATGGTATTTGAGTTTTTCTTCTGTTTTTTGGGGTGATCCTGTTCTTTTCTGGGGTATTTTTGACGTGTTTTTGGGTCTCCGTTGGGTTTCGTTGTGTTGTCAGTCGTCGTTAAGTTCAATGGGAGTGGATTGTGGGTTTTGGAGACGATCAAGTGAGTTTAGGGTGGTTTGGGGGGAAATTCATGGTATTGGGTTTTTTTCTTCTGATCCTGTTCTTTTTTGGCGTGTTTTTGACATGTTTTTGGGTCTCCGTTGGGTTTTAGTTGGGTTTTGTTCGTAATCATGTTGGAAAATGGAAAATTCTGGGTTTTGGAGAACACCTGGTAGGTTTAGGATGGTTTTGGGATGGATCTATGGTTTTTTTTTTTTTTTTTTTTTTTTTTCTGTTTTTTGGGGGGTTGATCCTGTTCTTTTTTGGGGTGTTTTTGACGTGTTTTGGGGTCTCCGCTGGGTTTCGTTGGGTTTTCCTTTGTCATCATGGTGGAAAAGTGTAAATTGTGGGTTTTGGAGATCATCATGTAGGTTAAGGGGGACTTTTGGGGTGGATCTATGGCTTTTGGGATTATCTTCCAGGTTTGGGGTTGATCGCGTTCTTGTTTGGGGTGTTTTTGAAGTGTTTTGTGGTCTCCATTGGATTTCGTTGGGTTCTCGTTGGTCGTTAAGTTCAATGGGAGTGGATTGTGGGTTTTGGAGAAGATCAAGTGAGTTTAGGGTGGTTTGGGGGGAAATTCATGGTATTGGGGTTTTTTCTTCTGATCCAGTTCTTTTTTGGCGTTTTTTGACGTGTTTTTGGGTCTCCGTTGGGTTTTAGTTGGGTTTTGTTCGTAATCATGTTGGAAAATGGAAAATTCTGGGTTTTGGAGAACACCTGGTAGGTTTAGGATGGTTTTGGGATGGATCTATGTTTTTTTTTTTTTTTTTTTTTTTCTGTTTTTTTGGGGGGTTGATCCTGTTCTTTTTTGGGGTGTTTATGCTGTTTTTTGGTGTCTCCATTGGGCTTTGTTGGGTTCCTAATGGGTTTTATGGTGGTTGGGAGTGGACTTTGGGTTTTGGAGAACATCAGTGTGGTGTTTTTACCGTGCTGGGCAGCTAAACCCCACAACCGCTCTCTCACTCCCCCTCCTTTAGATGAGGAGGGGGAGAAGTAAAGCAAAGAACAACTCACGGGTTGAGATAAGGATAATTATTTAAAGGGAAATAATTATAATAATTAAATAAAGACTACCATGAACTAAACAATTTAACTAAGGGGAAGTAAAAGGGAAAAGGGGAACAAGGGAGGAAAACAAACAAACAAAATAAATGAAAGCTATATGGAAGTGCAGAGGAAAGAAATTACTCTCTACTTCCCACAAATGAGCGATGATTGACCACGTCCTTGAAGCAAGGCCTCAACGCACGCAGCCGGTGTTCGAGAGGAGGACCGAGGTCTTCTCAACGAGAGCCCACCCCTCCCCTCTTCTTCCTGTTTCCTCCTTTTATTGCTGAGTGTGACACCACATGGTATGGAATATCCCTTTGATTGGTTTAGGTCAGCTGCCATAGTGATGTTTCTCTCCTCACTTTTTGCCCACCCCCTAGGAGGGTTAGAGAAAGGCCCAATGCTGTGCCACTGCTGCTCAGCAGTAGACACAACACTGGTGTGATAACACTGCTGTTCCAGCTACAAGTACAGAGTACGGCACTGTATGGGCTGCTGCCGGGAAAGTTAACATTCCAGCCAGACCCAGTACAATCAGGTAGGTTTAGGGTGGTTTTGGGGTGGATCTATGATTTTGGGGATTTTCTTTCGTTTTTGGGCGTGATCCTATTCTTTTTGGGGGTGTTTGTGACGTGTTTTATGGTCTCCGTTGGGTTTTGTTGCGTTTTCCGTTGTCATCGTGGTGGAAAATGGTAAATTGCGATTTTTGGAGAACTTCAGGTAGGTTTAGGGGGACTTCTGGGGTGGATTCATGGTATTTGAGTTTTTCTTCTGTTTTTTGGGGTGATCCTGTTCTTTTCTGGGGTATTTTTGACGTGTTTTTGGGTCTCCGTTGGGTTTCGTTGTGTTGTCAGTCGTCGTTAAGTTCAATGGGAGTGGATTGTGGGTTTTGGAGACGATCAAGTGAGTTTAGGGTGGTTTGGGGGGAAATTCATGGTATTGGGGTTTTTTCTTCTGATCCTGTTCTTTTTTGGCGTGTTTTTGACGTGTTTTTGGGTCTCCGTTGGGTTTTAGTTGGGTTTTGTTCGTAATCATGTTGGAAAATGGAAAATTCTGGGTTTTGGAGAACACCTGGTAGGTTTAGGATGGTTTTGGGATGGATCTATGGTTTTGTTTTTTTTTTTTTTCTGTTTTTTTGGGGGGTTGATCCTGTTCTTTTTTGGGGTGTTTTTGACGTGTTTTGGGGTCTCCGCTGGGTTTCGTTGGGTTTTCCTTTGTCATCATGGTGGAAAAGTGTAAATTGTGGGTTTTGGAGATCATCATGTAGGTTAAGGGGGACTTTTGGGGTGGATCTATGGCTTTTGGGATTATCTTCCAGGTTTGGGGTTGATCGCGTTCTTGTTTGGGGTGTTTTTGAAGTGTTTTGTGGTCTCCATTGGATTTCGTTGGGTTCTCGTTGGTCGTTAAGTTCAATGGGAGTGGATTGTGGGTTTTGGAGAAGATCAAGTGAGTTTAGGGTGGTTTGGGGGGAAATTCATGGTATTGGGGTTTTTTCTTCTGATCCAGTTCTTTTTTGGCGTGTTTTTGACGTGTTTTTGGGTCTCCGTTGGGTTTTAGTTGGGTTTTGTTCGTAATCATGTTGGAAAATGGAAAATTCTGGGTTTTGGAGAACACCTGGTAGGTTTAGGATGGTTTTGGGATGGATCTATGTTTTTTTTTTTTTTTTTTTTTTTTTTTTTTCTGTTTTTTTGGGGGGTTGATCCTGTTCTTTTTTGGGGTGTTTATGCTGTTTTTTGGTGTCTCCGTTGGGCTTTGTTGGGTTCCTAATGGGTTTTATGGTGGTTGGGAGTGGACTTTGGGTTTTGGAGAACATCAGTGTGGTGTTTTTACCGTGCTGGGCAGCTAAACCCCACAACCGCTCTCTCACTCCCCCTCCTTTAGATGAGAAGGGGGAGAAGTAAAGCAAAGAACAACTCACGGGTTGAGATAAGGATAATTATTTAAAGGGAAATAATTATAATAATTAAATAAAGACTACCATGAACTAAACAATTTAACTAAGGGGAAGTAAAAGGGAAAAGGGGAACAAGGGAGGAAAACAAACAAACAAAATAAATGAAAGCTATATGGAAGTGCAGAGGAAAGAAATTACTCTCTACTTCCCACAAATGAGCGATGATTGACCACGTCCTTGAAGCAAGGCCTCAACGCACGCAGCCGGTGTTCGAGAGGAGGACCGAGGTCTTCTCAACGAGAGCCCACCCCTCCCCTCTTCTTCCTGTTTCCTCCTTTTATTGCTGAGTGTGACACCACATGGTATGGAATATCCCTTTGATTGGTTTAGGTCAGCTGCCATAGTGATGTTTCTCTCCTCACTTTTTGCCCACCCCCTAGGAGGGTTAGAGAAAGGCCCAATGCTGTGCCACTGCTGCTCAGCAGTAGACACAACACTGGTGTGATAACACTGCTGTTCCAGCTACAAGTACAGAGTATGGCACTGTATGGGCTGCTGCCGGGAAAGTTAACATTCCAGCCAGACCCAGTACAATCAGGTAGGTTTAGGGTGGTTTTGGGGTGGATCTATGATTTTGGGGATTTTCTTTCGTTTTTGGGCGTGATCCTATTCTTTTTGGGGGTGTTTGTGACGTGTTTTATGGTCTCCGTTGGGTTTTGTTGCTTTTTCCGTTGTCATCGTGGTGGAAAATGGTAAATTGCGATTTTTGGAGAACTTCAGGTAGGTTTAGGGGGACTTCTGGGGTGGATTCATGGTATTTGAGTTTTTCTTCTGTTTTTTGGGGTGATCCTGTTCTTTTCTGGGGTATTTTTGACGTGTTTTTGGGTCTCCGTTGGGTTTCGTTGTGTTGTCAGTCGTCGTTAAGTTCAATGGGAGTGGATTGTGGGTTTTGGAGACGATCAAGTGAGTTTAGGGTGGTTTGGGGGGAAATTCATGGTATTGGGTTTTTTTCTTCTGATCCTGTTCTTTTTTGGCGTGTTTTTGACGTGTTTTTGGGTCTCCGTTGGGTTTTAGTTGGGTTTTGTTCGTAATCATGTTGGAAAATGGAAAATTCTGGGTTTTGGAGAACACCTGGTAGGTTTAGGATGGTTTTGGGATGGATCTATGGTTTTGTTTTTTTTTTTTTTTTCTGTTTTTTGGGGGGTTGATCCTGTTCTTTTTTGGGGTGTTTATGCTGTTTTTTGGTGTCTCCGTTGGGCTTTGTTGGGTTCCTAATGGGTTTTATGGTGGTTGGGAGTGGACTTTGGGTTTTGGAGAACATCAGTGTGGTGTTTTTACCGTGCTGGGCAGCTAAACCCCACAACCGCTCTCTCACTCCCCCTCCTTTAGATGAGGAGGGGGAGAAGTAAAGCAAAGAACAACTCACGGGTTGAGATAAGGATAATTATTTAAAGGGAAATAATTATAATAATTAAATAAAGACTACCATGAACTAAACAATTTAACTAAGGGGAAGTAAAAGGGAAAAGGGGAACAAGGGAGGAAAACAAACAAACAAAATAAATGAAAGCTATATGGAAGTGCAGAGGAAAGAAATTACTCTCTACTTCCCACAAATGAGCGATGATTGACCACGTCCTTGAAGCAAGGCCTCAACGCACGCAGCCGGTGTTCGAGAGGAGGACCGAGGTCTTCTCAACGAGAGCCCACCCCTCCCCTCTTCTTCCTGTTTCCTCCTTTTATTGCTGAGTGTGACACCACATGGTATGGAATATCCCTTTGATTGGTTTAGGTCAGCTGCCATAGTGATGTTTCTCTCCTCACTTTTTGCCCACCCCCTAGGAGGGTTAGAGAAAGGCCCAATGCTGTGCCACTGCTGCTCAGCAGTAGACACAACACTGGTGTGATAACACTGCTGTTCCAGCTACAAGTACAGAGTACGGCACTGTATGGGCTGCTGCCGGGAAAGTTAACATTCCAGCCAGACCCAGTACAATCAGGTAGGTTTAGGGTGGTTTTGGGGTGGATCTATGGTTTTGGGGATTTTCTTTCGTTTTTGGGCGTGATCCTATTCTTTTTGGGGGTGTTTGTGACGTGTTTTATGGTCTCCGTTGGGTTTTGTTGCGTTTTCCGTTGTCATCGTGGTGGAAAATGGTAAATTGCGATTTTTGGAGAACTTCAGGTAGGTTTAGGGGGACTTCTGGGGTGGATTCATGGTATTTGAGTTTTTCTTCTGTTTTTTTGGGGTGATCCTGTTCTTTTCTGGGGTATTTTTGACGTGTTTTTGGGTCTCCGTTGGGTTTCGTTGTGTTGTCAGTCGTCGTTAAGTTCAATGGGAGTGGATTGTGGGTTTTGGAGACGATCAAGTGAGTTTAGGGTGGTTTGGGGGGAAATTCATGGTATTGGGGTTTTTTCTTCTGATCCAGTTCTTTTTTGGCGTGTTTTTGACGTGTTTTTGGGTCTCCGTTGGGTTTTAGTTGGGTTTTGTTCGTAATCATGTTGGAAAATGGAAAATTCTGGGTTTTGGAGAACACCTGGTAGGTTTAGGATGGTTTTGGGATGGATCTATGGTTTTGTTTTTTTTTTTTTTCTGTTTTTTTGGGGGGTTGATCCTGTTCTTTTTTGGGGTGTTTTTGACGTGTTTTGGGGTCTCCGCTGGGTTTCGTTGGGTTTTCCTTTGTCATCATGGTGGAAAAGTGTAAATTGTGGGTTTTGGAGATCATCATGTAGGTTAAGGGGGACTTTTGGGGTGGATCTATGGCTTTTGGGATTATCTTCCAGGTTTGGGGTTGATCGCGTTCTTGTTTGGGGTGTTTTTGAAGTGTTTTGTGGTCTCCATTGGATTTCGTTGGGTTCTCGTTGGTCGTTAAGTTCAATGGGAGTGGATTGTGGGTTTTGGAGAAGATCAAGTGAGTTTAGGGTGGTTTGGGGGGAAATTCATGGTATTGGGGTTTTTTCTTCTGATCCAGTTCTTTTTTGGCGTGTTTTTGACGTGTTTTTGGGTCTCCGTTAGGTTTTAGTTGGGTTTTGTTCGTAATCATGTTGGAAAATGGAAAATTCTGGGTTTTGGAGAACACCTGGTAGGTTTAGGATGGTTTTGGGATGGATCTATGGTTTTTTTTTTTTTTTTTTTTTTTTTCTGTTTTTTGGGGGGTTGATCCTGTTCTTTTTTGGGGTGTTTATGCTGTTTTTTGGTGTCTCCGTTGGGCTTTGTTGGGTTCCTAATGGGTTTTATGGTGGTTGGGAGTGGACTTTGGGTTTTGGAGAACATCAGTGTGGTGTTTTTACCGTGCTGGGCAGCTAAACCCCACAACCGCTCTCTCACTCCCCCTCCTTTAGATGAGGAGGGGGAGAAGTAAAGCAAAGAACAACTCACGGGTTGAGATAAGGATAATTATTTAAAGGGAAATAATTATAATAATTAAATAAAGACTACCATGAACTAAACAATTTAACTAAGGGGAAGTAAAAGGGAAAAGGGGAACAAGGGAGGAAAACAAACAAACAAAATAAATGAAAGCTATATGGAAGTGCAGAGGAAAGAAATTACTCTCTACTTCCCACAAATGAGCGATGATTGACCACGTCCTTGAAGCAAGGCCTCAACGCACGCAGCCGGTGTTCGAGAGGAGGACCGAGGTCTTCTCAACGAGAGCCCACCCCTCCCCTCTTCTTCCTGTTTCCTCCTTTTATTGCTGAGTGTGACACCACATGGTATGGAATATCCCTTTGATTGGTTTAGGTCAGCTGCCATAGTGATGTTTCTCTCCTCACTTTTTGCCCACCCCCTAGGAGGGTTAGAGAAAGGCCCAATGCTGTGCCACTGCTGCTCAGCAGTAGACACAACACTGGTGTGATAACACTGCTGTTCCAGCTACAAGTACAGAGTACGGCACTGTATGGGCTGCTGCCGGGAAAGTTAACATTCCAGCCAGACCCAGTACAATCAGGTAGGTTTAGGGTGGTTTTGGGGTGGATCTATGATTTTGGGGATTTTCTTTCGTTTTTGGGCGTGATCCTATTCTTTTTGGGGGTGTTTGTGACGTGTTTTATGGTCTCCGTTGGGTTTTGTTGCGTTTTCCGTTGTCATCGTGGTGGAAAATGGTAAATTGCGATTTTTGGAGAACTTCAGGTAGGTTTAGGGGGACTTCTGGGGTGGATTCATGGTATTTGAGTTTTTCTTCTGTTTTTTGGGGTGATCCTGTTCTTTTCTGGGGTATTTTTGACGTGTTTTTGGGTCTCCGTTGGGTTTCGTTGTGTTGTCAGTCGTCGTTAAGTTCAATGGGAGTGGATTGTGGGTTTTGGAGACGATCAAGTGAGTTTAGGGTGGTTTGGGGGGAAATTCATGGTATTGGGGTTTTTTCTTCTGATCCAGTTCTTTTTTGGCGTGTTTTTGACGTGTTTTTGGGTCTCCGTTGGGTTTTAGTTGGGTTTTGTTCGTAATCATGTTGGAAAATGGAAAATTCTGGGTTTTGGAGAACACCTGGTAGGTTTAGGATGGTTTTGGGATGGATCTATGGTTTTGTTTTTTTTTTTTTTTCTGTTTTTTTGGGGGGTTGATCCTGTTCTTTTTTGGGGTGTTTTTGACGTGTTTTGGGGTCTCCGCTGGGTTTCGTTGGGTTTTCCTTTGTCATCATGGTGGAAAAGTGTAAATTGTGGGTTTTGGAGATCATCATGTAGGTTAAGGGGGACTTTTGGGGTGGATCTATGGCTTTTGGGATTATCTTCCAGGTTTGGGGTTGATCGCGTTCTTGTTTGGGGTGTTTTTGAAGTGTTTTGTGGTCTCCATTGGATTTCGTTGGGTTCTCGTTGGTCGTTAAGTTCAATGGGAGTGGATTGTGGGTTTTGGAGAAGATCAAGTGAGTTTAGGGTGGTTTGGGGGGAAATTCATGGTATTGGGGTTTTTTCTTCTGATCCAGTGCTTTTTTGGCGTGTTTTTGACGTGTTTTTGGGTCTCCGTTAGGTTTTAGTTGGGTTTTGTTCGTAATCATGTTGGAAAATGGAAAATTCTGGGTTTTGGAGAACACCTGGTAGGTTTAGGATGGTTTTGGGATGGATCTATGGTTTTGGTTTTTTTTTTTTTTTTTTCTGTTTTTTGGGGGGTTGATCCTGTTCTTTTTTGGGGTGTTTATGCTGTTTTTTGGTGTCTCCGTTGGGCTTTGTTGGGTTCCTAATGGGTTTTATGGTGGTTGGGAGTGGACTTTGGGTTTTGGAGAACATCAGTGTGGTGTTTTTACCGTGCTGGGCAGCTAAACCCCACAACCGCTCTCTCACTCCCCCTCCTTTAGATGAGGAGGGGGAGAAGTAAAGCAAAGAACAACTCACGGGTTGAGATAAGGATAATTTAATTAAAGGGAAATAATTATAATAATTAAATAAAGACTACCATGAACTAAACAATTTAACTAAGGGGAAGTAAAAGGGAAAAGGGGAACAAGGGAGGAAAACAAACAAACAAAATAAATGAAAGCTATATGGAAGTGCAGAGGAAAGAAATTACTCTCTACTTCCCACAAATGAGCGATGATTGACCACGTCCTTGAAGCAAGGCCTCAACGCACGCAGCCGGTGTTCGAGAGGAGGACCGAGGTCTTCTCAACGAGAGCCCACCCCTCGCCTCTTCTTCCTGTTTCCTCCTTTTATTGCTGAGTGTGACACCACATGGTATGGAATATCCCTTTGATTGGTTTAGGTCAGCTGCCATAGTGATGTTTCTCTCCTCACTTTTTGCCCACCCCCTAGGAGGGTTAGAGAAAGGCCCAATGCTGTGCCACTGCTGCTCAGCAGTAGACACAACACTGGTGTGATAACACTGCTGTTCCAGCTACAAGTACAGAGTACGGCACTGTATGGGCTGCTGCCGGGAAAGTTAACATTCCAGCCAGACCCAGTACAATCAGGTAGGTTTAGGGTGGTTTTGGGGTGGATCTATGATTTTGGGGATTTTCTTTCGTTTTTGGGCGTGATCCTATTCTTTTTGGGGGTGTTTGTGACGTGTTTTATGGTCTCCGTTGGGTTTTGTTGCGTTTTCCATTGTCATCGTGGTGGAAAATGGTAAATTGCGATTTTTGGAGAACTTCAGGTAGGTTTAGGGGGACTTCTGGGGTGGATTCATGGTATTTGAGTTTTTCTTCTGTTTTTTGGGGTGATCCTGTTCTTTTCTGGGGTATTTTTGACGTGTTTTTGGGTCTCCGTTGGGTTTCGTTGTGTTGTCAGTCGTCGTTAAGTTCAATGGGAGTGGATTGTGGGTTTTGGAGACGATCAAGTGAGTTTAGGGTGGTTTGGGGGGAAATTCATGGTATTGGGTTTTTTTCTTCTGATCCTGTTCTTTTTTGGCGTGTTTTTGACGTGTTTTTGGGTCTCCGTTGGGTTTTAGTTGGGTTTTGTTCATAATCATGTTGGAAAATGGAAAATTCTGGGTTTTGGAGAACACCTGGTAGGTTTAGGATGGTTTTGGGATGGATCTATGGTTTTTTTTTTTTTTTTTTTTTTTTTCTGTTTTTTTGGGGGGTTGATCCTGTTCTTTTTTGGGGTGTTTTTGACGTGTTTTGGGGTCTCCGCTGGGTTTCGTTGGGTTTTCCTTTGTCATCATGGTGGAAAAGTGTAAATTGTGGGTTTTGGAGATCATCATGTAGGTTAAGGGGGACTTTTGGGGTGGATCTAT
The DNA here is from genome assembly GCF_964211825.1 of Aythya ferina. Classification (NCBI taxonomy): domain Eukaryota; kingdom Metazoa; phylum Chordata; class Aves; order Anseriformes; family Anatidae; genus Aythya; species Aythya ferina. The sequence goes on from NW_028181458.1 coordinate 707,302, forward strand.
GGCTTTTGGGATTATCTTCCAGGTTTGGGGTTGATCGCGTTCTTGTTTGGGGTGTTTTTGAAGTGTTTTGTGGTCTCCATTGGATTTCGTTGGGTTCTCGTTGGTCGTTAAGTTCAATGGGAGTGGATTGTGGGTTTTGGAGAAGATCAAGTGAGTTTAGGGTGGTTTGGGGGGAAATTCATGGTATTGGGGTTTTTTCTTCTGATCCAGTTCTTTTTTGGCGTGTTTTTGACGTGTTTTTGGGTCTCCGTTGGGTTTTAGTTGGGTTTTGTTCGTAATCATGTTGGAAAATGGAAAATTCTGGGTTTTGGAGAACACCTGGTAGGTTTAGGATGGTTTTGGGATGGATCTATGGTTTTGTTTTTTTTTTTTTTTTCTGTTTTTTGGGGGGTTGATCCTGTTCTTTTTTGGGGTGTTTATGCTGTTTTTTGGTGTCTCCGTTGGGCTTTGTTGGGTTCCTAATGGGTTTTATGGTGGTTGGGAGTGGACTTTGGGTTTTGGAGAACATCAGTGTGGTGTTTTTACCGTGCTGGGCAGCTAAACCCCACAACCGCTCTCTCACTCCCCCTCCTTTAGATGAGGAGGGGGAGAAGTAAAGCAAAGAACAACTCACGGGTTGAGATAAGGATAATTTAATTAAAGGGAAATAATTATAATAATTAAATAAAGACTACCATGAACTAAACAATTTAACTAAGGGGAAGTAAAAGGGAAAAGGGGAACAAGGGAGGAAAACAAACAAACAAAATAAATGAAAGCTATATGGAAGTGCAGAGGAAAGAAATTACTCTCTACTTCCCACAAATGAGCGATGATTGACCACGTCCTTGAAGCAAGGCCTCAACGCACGCAGCCGGTGTTCGAGAGGAGGACCGAGGTCTTCTCAACGAGAGCCCACCCCTCCCCTCTTCTTCCTGTTTCCTCCTTTTATTGCTGAGTGTGACACCACATGGTATGGAATATCCCTTTGATTGGTTTAGGTCAGCTGCCATAGTGATGTTTCTCTCCTCACTTTTTGCCCACCCCCTAGGAGGGTTAGAGAAAGGCCCAATGCTGTGCCACTGCTGCTCAGCAGTAGACACAACACTGGTGTGATAACACTGCTGTTCCAGCTACAAGTACAGAGTACGGCACTGTATGGGCTGCTGCCGGGAAAGTTAACATTCCAGCCAGACCCAGTACAATCAGGTAGGTTTAGGGTGGTTTTGGGGTGGATCTATGATTTTGGGGATTTTCTTTCGTTTTTGGGCGTGATCCTATTCTTTTTGGGGGTGTTTGTGACGTGTTTTATGGTCTCCGTTGGGTTTTGTTGCGTTTTCCATTGTCATCGTGGTGGAAAATGGTAAATTGCGATTTTTGGAGAACTTCAGGTAGGTTTAGGGGGACTTCTGGGGTGGATTCATGGTATTTGAGTTTTTCTTCTGTTTTTTGGGGTGATCCTGTTCTTTTCTGGGGTATTTTTGACGTGTTTTTGGGTCTCCGTTGGGTTTCGTTGTGTTGTCAGTCGTCGTTAAGTTCAATGGGAGTGGATTGTGGGTTTTGGAGACGATCAAGTGAGTTTAGGGTGGTTTGGGGGGAAATTCATGGTATTGGGGTTTTTTCTTTTGATCCTGTTCTTTTTTGGCGTGTTTTTGACGTGTTTTTGGGTCTCCGTTGGGTTTTAGTTGGGTTTTGTTCGTAATCATGTTGGAAAATGGAAAATTCTGGGTTTTGGAGAACACCTGGTAGGTTTAGGATGGTTTTGGGATGGATCTATGTTTTTTTTTTTTTTTTTTTTTTTTTTCTGTTTTTTGGGGGGTTGATCCTGTTCTTTTTTGGGGTGTTTTTGACGTGTTTTGGGGTCTCCGCTGGGTTTCGTTGGGTTTTCCTTTGTCATCATGGTGGAAAAGTGTAAATTGTGGGTTTTGGAGATCATCATGTAGGTTAAGGGGGACTTTTGGGGTGGATCTATGGCTTTTGGGATTATCTTCCAGGTTTGGGGTTGATCGCGTTCTTGTTTGGGGTGTTTTTGAAGTGTTTTGTGGTCTCCATTGGATTTCGTTGGGTTCTCGTTGGTCGTTAAGTTCAATGGGAGTGGATTGTGGGTTTTGGAGAAGATCAAGTGAGTTTAGGGTGGTTTGGGGGGAAATTCATGGTATTGGGGTTTTTTCTTCTGATCCAGTTCTTTTTTGGCGTGTTTTTGACGTGTTTTTGGGTCTCCGTTGGGTTTTAGTTGGGTTTTGTTCGTAATCATGTTGGAAAATGGAAAATTCTGGGTTTTGGAGAACACCTGGTAGGTTTAGGATGGTTTTGGGATGGATCTATGGTTTTTTTTTTTTTTTTTTTTTTCTGTTTTTTTGGGGGGTTGATCCTGTTCTTTTTTGGGGTGTTTATGCTGTTTTTTGGTGTCTCCGTTGGGCTTTGTTGGGTTCCTAATGGGTTTTATGGTGGTTGGGAGTGGACTTTGGGTTTTGGAGAACATCAGTGTGGTGTTTTTACCGTGCTGGGCAGCTAAACCCCACAACCGCTCTCTCACTCCCCCTCCTTTAGATGAGGAGGGGGAGAAGTAAAGCAAAGAACAACTCACGGGTTGAGATAAGGATAATTTAATTAAAGGGAAATAATTATAATAATTAAATAAAGACTACCATGAACTAAACAATTTAACTAAGGGGAAGTAAAAGGGAAAAGGGGAACAAGGGAGGAAAACAAACAAACAAAATAAATGAAAGCTATATGGAAGTGCAGAGGAAAGAAATTACTCTCTACTTCCCACAAATGAGCGATGATTGACCACGTCCTTGAAGCAAGGCCTCAACGCACGCAGCCGGTGTTCGAGAGGAGGACCGAGGTCTTCTCAACGAGAGCCCACCCCTCCCCTCTTCTTCCTGTTTCCTCCTTTTATTGCTGAGTGTGACACCACATGGTATGGAATATCCCTTTGATTGGTTTAGGTCAGCTGCCATAGTGATGTTTCTCTCCTCACTTTTTGCCCACCCCCTAGGAGGGTTAGAGAAAGGCCCAATGCTGTGCCACTGCTGCTCAGCAGTAGACACAACACTGGTGTGATAACACTGCTGTTCCAGCTACAAGTACAGAGTACGGCACTGTATGGGCTGCTGCCGGGAAAGTTAACATTCCAGCCAGACCCAGTACAATCAGGTAGGTTTAGGGTGGTTTTGGGGTGGATCTATGATTTTGGGGATTTTCTTTCGTTTTTGGGCGTGATCCTATTCTTTTTGGGGGTGTTTGTGACGTGTTTTATGGTCTCCGTTGGGTTTTGTTGCGTTTTCCATTGTCATCGTGGTGGAAAATGGTAAATTGCGATTTTTGGAGAACTTCAGGTAGGTTTAGGGGGACTTCTGGGGTGGATTCATGGTATTTGAGTTTTTCTTCTGTTTTTTGGGGTGATCCTGTTCTTTTCTGGGGTATTTTTGACGTGTTTTTGGGTCTCCGTTGGGTTTCGTTGTGTTGTCAGTCGTCGTTAAGTTCAATGGGAGTGGATTGTGGGTTTTGGAGACGATCAAGTGAGTTTAGGGTGGTTTGGGGGGAAATTCATGGTATTGGGGTTTTTTCTTTTGATCCTGTTCTTTTTTGGCGTGTTTTTGACGTGTTTTTGGGTCTCCGTTGGGTTTTAGTTGGGTTTTGTTCGTAATCATGTTGGAAAATGGAAAATTCTGGGTTTTGGAGAACACCTGGTAGGTTTAGGATGGTTTTGGGATGGATCTATGTTTTTTTTTTTTTTTTTTTTTTTTTTCTGTTTTTTGGGGGGTTGATCCTGTTCTTTTTTGGGGTGTTTTTGACGTGTTTTGGGGTCTCCGCTGGGTTTCGTTGGGTTTTCCTTTGTCATCATGGTGGAAAAGTGTAAATTGTGGGTTTTGGAGATCATCATGTAGGTTAAGGGGGACTTTTGGGGTGGATCTATGGCTTTTGGGATTATCTTCCAGGTTTGGGGTTGATCGCGTTCTTGTTTGGGGTGTTTTTGAAGTGTTTTGTGGTCTCCATTGGATTTCGTTGGGTTCTCGTTGGTCGTTAAGTTCAATGGGAGTGGATTGTGGGTTTTGGAGAAGATCAAGTGAGTTTAGGGTGGTTTGGGGGGAAATTCATGGTATTGGGGTTTTTTCTTCTGATCCAGTTCTTTTTTGGCGTGTTTTTGACGTGTTTTTGGGTCTCCGTTGGGTTTTAGTTGGGTTTTGTTCGTAATCATGTTGGAAAATGGAAAATTCTGGGTTTTGGAGAACACCTGGTAGGTTTAGGATGGTTTTGGGATGGATCTATGTTTTTTTTTTTTTTTTTTTTTTTTTCTGTTTTTTTGGGGGGTTGATCCTGTTCTTTTTTGGGGTGTTTATGCTGTTTTTTGGTGTCTCCGTTGGGCTTTGTTGGGTTCCTAATGGGTTTTATGGTGGTTGGGAGTGGACTTTGGGTTTTGGAGAACATCAGTGTGGTGTTTTTACCGTGCTGGGCAGCTAAACCCCACAACCGCTCTCTCACTCCCCCTCCTTTAGATGAGGAGGGGGAGAAGTAAAGCAAAGAACAACTCACGGGTTGAGATAAGGATAATTATTTAAAGGGAAATAATTATAATAATTAAATAAAGACTACCATGAACTAAACAATTTAACTAAGGGGAAGTAAAAGGGAAAAGGGGAACAAGGGAGGAAAACAAACAAACAAAATAAATGAAAGCTATATGGAAGTGTAGAGGAAAGAAATTACTCTCTACTTCCCACAAATGAGCGATGATTGACCACGTCCTTGAAGCAAGGCCTCAACGCACGCAGCCGGTGTTCGAGAGGAGGACCGAGGTCTTCTCAACGAGAGCCCACCCCTCCCCTCTTCTTCCTGTTTCCTCCTTTTATTGCTGAGTGTGACACCACATGGTATGGAATATCCCTTTGATTGGTTTAGGTCAGCTGCCATAGTGATGTTTCTCTCCTCACTTTTTGCCCACCCCCTAGGAGGGTTAGAGAAAGGCCCAATGCTGTGCCACTGCTGCTCAGCAGTAGACACAACACTGGTGTGATAACACTGCTGTTCCAGCTACAAGTACAGAGTACGGCACTGTATGGGCTGCTGCCGGGAAAGTTAACATTCCAGCCAGACCCAGTACAATCAGGTAGGTTTAGGGTGGTTTTGGGGTGGATCTATGATTTTGGGGATTTTCTTTCGTTTTTGGGCGTGATCCTATTCTTTTTGGGGGTGTTTGTGACGTGTTTTATGGTCTCCGTTGGGTTTTGTTGCGTTTTCCGTTGTCATCATGGTGGAAAATGGTAAATTGCGATTTTTGGAGAACTTCAGGTAGGTTTAGGGGGACTTCTGGGGTGGATTCATGGTATTTGAGTTTTTCTTCTGTTTTTTGGGGTGATCCTGTTCTTTTCTGGGGTATTTTTGACGTGTTTTTGGGTCTCCGTTGGGTTTCGTTGTGTTGTCAGTCGTCGTTAAGTTCAATGGGAGTGGATTGTGGGTTTTGGAGACGATCAAGTGAGTTTAGGGTGGTTTGGGGGGAAATTCATGGTATTGGGTTTTTTTCTTCTGATCCTGTTCTTTTTTGGCGTGTTTTTGACGTGTTTTTGGGTCTCCGTTGGGTTTTAGTTGGGTTTTGTTCGTAATCATGTTGGAAAATGGAAAATTCTGGGTTTTGGAGAACACCTGGTAGGTTTAGGATGGTTTTGGGATGGATCTATGGTTTTTTTTTTTTTTTTTTTCTGTTTTTTTTGGGGGTTGATCCTGTTCTTTTTTGGGGTGTTTTTGACGTGTTTTGGGGTCTCCGCTGGGTTTCGTTGGGTTTTCCTTTGTCATCATGGTGGAAAAGTGTAAATTGTGGGTTTTGGAGATCATCATGTAGGTTAAGGGGGACTTTTGGGGTGGATCTATGGCTTTTGGGATTATCTTCCAGGTTTGGGGTTGATCGCGTTCTTGTTTGGGGTGTTTTTGAAGTGTTTTGTGGTCTCCATTGGATTTCGTTGGGTTCTCGTTGGTCGTTAAGTTCAATGGGAGTGGATTGTGGGTTTTGGAGAAGATCAAGTGAGTTTAGGGTGGTTTGGGGGGAAATTCATGGTATTGGGGTTTTTTCTTCTGATCCAGTTCTTTTTTGGCGTGTTTTTGACGTGTTTTTGGGTCTCCGTTGGGTTTTAGTTGGGTTTTGTTCGTAATCATGTTGGAAAATGGAAAATTCTGGGTTTTGGAGAACACCTGGTAGGTTTAGGATGGTTTTGGGATGGATCTATGGTTTTTTTTTTTTTTTTTTTTTCTGTTTTTTTGGGGGGTTGATCCTGTTCTTTTTTGGGGTGTTTATGCTGTTTTTTGGTGTCTCCGTTGGGCTTTGTTGGGTTCCTAATGGGTTTTATGGTGGTTGGGAGTGGACTTTGGGTTTTGGAGAACATCAGTGTGGTGTTTTTACCGTGCTGGGCAGCTAAACCCCACAACCGCTCTCTCACTCCCCCTCCTTTAGATGAGAAGGGGGAGAAGTAAAGCAAAGAACAACTCACGGGTTGAGATAAGGATAATTATTTAAAGGGAAATAATTATAATAATTAAATAAAGACTACCATGAACTAAACAATTTAACTAAGGGGAAGTAAAAGGGAAAAGGGGAACAAGGGAGGAAAACAAACAAACAAAATAAATGAAAGCTATATGGAAGTGCAGAGGAAAGAAATTACTCTCTACTTCCCACAAATGAGCGATGATTGACCACGTCCTTGAAGCAAGGCCTCAACGCACGCAGCCGGTGTTCGAGAGGAGGACCGAGGTCTTCTCAACGAGAGCCCACCCCTCCCCTCTTCTTCCTGTTTCCTCCTTTTATTGCTGAGTGTGACACCACATGGTATGGAATATCCCTTTGATTGGTTTAGGTCAGCTGCCATAGTGATGTTTCTCTCCTCACTTTTTGCCCACCCCCTAGGAGGGTTAGAGAAAGGCCCAATGCTGTGCCACTGCTGCTCAGCAGTAGACACAACACTGGTGTGATAACACTGCTGTTCCAGCTACAAGTACAGAGTACGGCACTGTATGGGCTGCTGCCGGGAAAGTTAACATTCCAGCCAGACCCAGTACAATCAGGTAGGTTTAGGGTGGTTTTGGGGTGGATCTATGATTTTGGGGATTTTCTTTCGTTTTTGGGCGTGATCCTATTCTTTTTGGGGGTGTTTGTGACGTGTTTTATGGTCTCCGTTGGGTTTTGTTGCGTTTTCCGTTGTCATCGTGGTGGAAAATGGTAAATTGCGATTTTTGGAGAACTTCAGGTAGGTTTAGGGGGACTTCTGGGGTGGATTCATGGTATTTGAGTTTTTCTTCTGTTTTTTGGGGTGATCCTGTTCTTTTCTGGGGTATTTTTGACGTGTTTTTGGGTCTCCGTTGGGTTTCGTTGTGTTGTCAGTCGTCGTTAAGTTCAATGGGAGTGGATTGTGGGTTTTGGAGACGATCAAGTGAGTTTAGGGTGGTTTGGGGGGAAATTCATGGTATTGGGTTTTTTTCTTCTGATCCTGTTCTTTTTTGGCGTGTTTTTGACGTGTTTTTGGGTCTCCGTTGGGTTTTAGTTGGGTTTTGTTCGTAATCATGTTGGAAAATGGAAAATTCTGGGTTTTGGAGAACACCTGGTAGGTTTAGGATGGTTTTGGGATGGATCTATGGTTTTTTTTTTTTTTTTTTTTTTCTGTTTTTTTGGGGGGTTGATCCTGTTCTTTTTTGGGGTGTTTATGCTGTTTTTTGGTGTCTCCGTTGGGCTTTGTTGGGTTCCTAATGGGTTTTATGGTGGTTGGGAGTGGACTTTGGGTTTTGGAGAACATCAGTGTGGTGTTTTTACCGTGCTGGGCAGCTAAACCCCACAACCGCTCTCTCACTCCCCCTCCTTTAGATGAGAAGGGGGAGAAGTAAAGCAAAGAACAACTCACGGGTTGAGATAAGGATAATTATTTAAAGGGAAATAATTATAATAATTAAATAAAGACTACCATGAACTAAACAATTTAACTAAGGGGAAGTAAAAGGGAAAAGGGGAACAAGGGAGGAAAACAAACAAACAAAATAAATGAAAGCTATATGGAAGTGCAGAGGAAAGAAATTACTCTCTACTTCCCACAAATGAGCGATGATTGACCACGTCCTTGAAGCAAGGCCTCAACGCACGCAGCCGGTGTTCGAGAGGAGGACCGAGGTCTTCTCAACGAGAGCCCACCCCTCCCCTCTTCTTCCTGTTTCCTCCTTTTATTGCTGAGTGTGACACCACATGGTATGGAATATCCCTTTGATTGGTTTAGGTCAGCTGCCATAGTGATGTTTCTCTCCTCACTTTTTGCCCACCCCCTAGGAGGGTTAGAGAAAGGCCCAATGCTGTGCCACTGCTGCTCAGCAGTAGACACAACACTGGTGTGATAACACTGCTGTTCCAGCTACAAGTACAGAGTACGGCACTGTATGGGCTGCTGCCGGGAAAGTTAACATTCCAGCCAGACCCAGTACAATCAGGTAGGTTTAGGGTGGTTTTGGGGTGGATCTATGATTTTGGGGATTTTCTTTCGTTTTTGGGCGTGATCCTATTCTTTTTGGGGGTGTTTGTGACGTGTTTTATGGTCTCCGTTGGGTTTTGTTGCGTTTTCCGTTGTCATCGTGGTGGAAAATGGTAAATTGCGATTTTTGGAGAACTTCAGGTAGGTTTAGGGGGACTTCTGGGGTGGATTCATGGTATTTGAGTTTTTCTTCTGTTTTTTGGGGTGATCCTGTTCTTTTCTGGGGTATTTTTGACGTGTTTTTGGGTCTCCGTTGGGTTTCGTTGTGTTGTCAGTCGTCGTTAAGTTCAATGGGAGTGGATTGTGGGTTTTGGAGACGATCAAGTGAGTTTAGGGTGGTTTGGGGGGAAATTCATGGTATTGGGTTTTTTTCTTCTGATCCTGTTCTTTTTTGGCGTGTTTTTGACGTGTTTTTGGGTCTCCGTTGGGTTTTAGTTGGGTTTTGTTCGTAATCATGTTGGAAAATGGAAAATTCTGGGTTTTGGAGAACACCTGGTAGGTTTAGGATGGTTTTGGGATGGATCTATGGTTTTTTTTTTTTTTTTTTTCTGTTTTTTTTTGGGGTTGATCCTGTTCTTTTTTGGGGTGTTTTTGACGTGTTTTGGGGTCTCCGCTGGGTTTCGTTGGGTTTTCCTTTGTCATCATGGTGGAAAAGTGTAAATTGTGGGTTTTGGAGATCATCATGTAGGTTAAGGGGGACTTTTGGGGTGGATCTATGGCTTTTGGGATTATCTTCCAGGTTTGGGGTTGATCGCGTTCTTGTTTGGGGTGTTTTTGAAGTGTTTTGTGGTCTCCATTGGATTTCGTTGGGTTCTCGTTGGTCGTTAAGTTCAATGGGAGTGGATTGTGGGTTTTGGAGAAGATCAAGTGAGTTTAGGGTGGTTTGGGGGGAAATTCATGGTATTGGGGTTTTTTCTTCTGATCCAGTTCTTTTTTGGCGTGTTTTTGACGTGTTTTTGGGTCTCCGTTGGGTTTTAGTTGGGTTTTGTTCGTAATCATGTTGGAAAATGGAAAATTCTGGGTTTTGGAGAACACCTGGTAGGTTTAGGATGGTTTTGGGATGGATCTATGGTTTTTTTTTTTTTTTTTTTTTCTGTTTTTTTGGGGGGTTGATCCTGTTCTTTTTTGGGGTGTTTATGCTGTTTTTTGGTGTCTCCGTTGGGCTTTGTTGGGTTCCTAATGGGTTTTATGGTGGTTGGGAGTGGACTTTGGGTTTTGGAGAACATCAGTGTGGTGTTTTTACCGTGCTGGGCAGCTAAACCCCACAACCGCTCTCTCACTCCCCCTCCTTTAGATGAGGAGGGGGAGAAGTAAAGCAAAGAACAACTCACGGGTTGAGATAAGGATAATTATTTAAAGGGAAATAATTATAATAATTAAATAAAGACTACCATGAACTAAACAATTTAACTAAGGGGAAGTAAAAGGGAAAAGGGGAACAAGGGAGGAAAACAAACAAACAAAATAAATGAAAGCTATATGGAAGTGCAGAGGAAAGAAATTACTCTCTACTTCCCACAAATGAGCGATGATTGACCACGTCCTTGAAGCAAGGCCTCAACGCACGCAGCCGGTGTTCGAGAGGAGGACCGAGGTCTTCTCAACGAGAGCCCACCCCTCCCCTCTTCTTCCTGTTTCCTCCTTTTATTGCTGAGTGTGACACCACATGGTATGGAATATCCCTTTGATTGGTTTAGGTCAGCTGCCATAGTGATGTTTCTCTCCTCACTTTTTGCCCACCCCCTAGGAGGGTTAGAGAAAGGCCCAATGCTGTGCCACTGCTGCTCAGCAGTAGACACAACACTGGTGTGATAACACTGCTGTTCCAGCTACAAGTACAGAGTACGGCACTGTATGGGCTGCTGCCGGGAAAGTTAACATTCCAGCCAGACCCAGTACAATCAGGTAGGTTTAGGGTGGTTTTGGGGTGGATCTATGATTTTGGGGATTTTCTTTCGTTTTTGGGCGTGATCCTATTCTTTTTGGGGGTGTTTGTGACGTGTTTTATGGTCTCCGTTGGGTTTTGTTGCGTTTTCCGTTGTCATCGTGGTGGAAAATGGTAAATTGCGATTTTTGGAGAACTTCAGGTAGGTTTAGGGGGACTTCTGGGGTGGATTCATGGTATTTGAGTTTTTCTTCTGTTTTTTGGGGTGATCCTGTTCTTTTCTGGGGTATTTTTGACGTGTTTTTGGGTCTCCGTTGGGTTTCGTTGTGTTGTCAGTCGTCGTTAAGTTCAATGGGAGTGGATTGTGGGTTTTGGAGACGATCAAGTGAGTTTAGGGTGGTTTGGGGGGAAATTCATGGTATTGGGTTTTTTTCTTCTGATCCTGTTCTTTTTTGGCGTGTTTTTGACGTGTTTTTGGGTCTCCGTTGGGTTTTAGTTGGGTTTTGTTCGTAATCATGTTGGAAAATGGAAAATTCTGGGTTTTGGAGAACACCTGGTAGGTTTAGGATGGTTTTGGGATGGATCTATGGTTTTGTTTTTTTTTTTTTTTTCTGTTTTTTGGGGGGTTGATCCTGTTCTTTTTTGGGGTGTTTATGCTGTTTTTTGGTGTCTCCGTTGGGCTTTGTTGGGTTCCTAATGGGTTTTATGGTGGTTGGGAGTGGACTTTGGGTTTTGGAGAACATCAGTGTGGTGTTTTTACCGTGCTGGGCAGCTAAACCCCACAACCGCTCTCTCACTCCCCCTCCTTTAGATGAGGAGGGGGAGAAGTAAAGCAAAGAACAACTCACGGGTTGAGATAAGGATAATTATTTAAAGGGAAATAATTATAATAATTAAATAAAGACTACCATGAACTAAACAATTTAACTAAGGGGAAGTAAAAGGGAAAAGGGGAACAAGGGAGGAAAACAAACAAACAAAATAAATGAAAGCTATATGGAAGTGCAGAGGAAAGAAATTACTCTCTACTTCCCACAAATGAGCGATGATTGACCACGTCCTTGAAGCAAGGCCTCAACGCACGCAGCCGGTGTTCGAGAGGAGGACCGAGGTCTTCTCAACGAGAGCCCACCCCTCCCCTCTTCTTCCTGTTTCCTCCTTTTATTGCTGAGTGTGACACCACATGGTATGGAATATCCCTTTGATTGGTTTAGGTCAGCTGCCATAGTGATGTTTCTCTCCTCACTTTTTGCCCACCCCCTAGGAGGGTTAGAGAAAGGCCCAATGCTGTGCCACTGCTGCTCAGCAGTAGACACAACACCGGTGTGATAACACTGCTGTTCCAGCTACAAGTACAGAGTACGGCACTGTATGGGCTGCTGCCGGGAAAGTTAACATTCCAGCCAGACCCAGTACAATCAGGTAGGTTTAGGGTGGTTTTGGGGTGGATCTATGATTTTGGGGATTTTCTTTCGTTTTTGGGCGTGATCCTATTCTTTTTGGGGGTGTTTGTGACGTGTTTTATGGTCTCCGTTGGGTTTTGTTGCGTTTTCCGTTGTCATCGTGGTGGAAAATGGTAAATTGCGATTTTTGGAGAACTTCAGGTAGGTTTAGGGGGACTTCTGGGGTGGATTCATGGTATTTGAGTTTTTCTTCTGTTTTTTGGGGTGATCCTGTTCTTTTCTGGGGTATTTTTGACGTGTTTTTGGGTCTCCGTTGGGTTTCGTTGTGTTGTCAGTCGTCGTTAAGTTCAATGGGAGTGGATTGTGGGTTTTGGAGACGATCAAGTGAGTTTAGGGTGGTTTGGGGGGAAATTCATGGTATTGGGGTTTTTTCTTCTGATCCAGTTCTTTTTTGGCGTGTTTTTGACGTGTTTTTGGGTCTCCGTTGGGTTTTAGTTGGGTTTTGTTCGTAATCATGTTGGAAAATGGAAAATTCTGGGTTTTGGAGAACACCTGGTAGGTTTAGGATGGTTTTGGGATGGATCTATGGTTTTTTTTTTTTTTTTTTTTTTTTTCTGTTTTTTTGGGGGGTTGATCCTGTTCTTTTTTGGGGTGTTTTTGACGTGTTTTGGGGTCTCCGCTGGGTTTCGTTGGGTTTTCCTTTGTCATCATGGTGGAAAAGTGTAAATTGTGGGTTTTGGAGATCATCATGTAGGTTAAGGGGGACTTTTGGGGTGGATCTATGGCTTTTGGGATTATCTTCCAGGTTTGGGGTTGATCGCGTTCTTGTTTGGGGTGTTTTTGAAGTGTTTTGTGGTCTCCATTGGATTTCGTTGGGTTCTCGTTGGTCGTTAAGTTCAATGGGAGTGGATTGTGGGTTTTGGAGAAGATCAAGTGAGTTTAGGGTGGTTTGGGGGGAAATTCATGGTATTGGGGTTTTTTCTTCTGATCCAGTTCTTTTTTGGCGTGTTTTTGACGTGTTTTTGGGTCTCCGTTAGGTTTTAGTTGGGTTTTGTTCGTAATCATGTTGGAAAATGGAAAATTCTGGGTTTTGGAGAACACCTGGTAGGTTTAGGATGGTTTTGGGATGGATCTATGGTTTTGTTTTTTTTTTTTTTTTTTCTGTTTTTTGGGGGGTTGATCCTGTTCTTTTTTGGGGTGTTTATGCTGTTTTTTGGTGTCTCCGTTGGGCTTTGTTGGGTTCCTAATGGGTTTTATGGTGGTTGGGAGTGGACTTTGGGTTTTGGAGAACATCAGTGTGGTGTTTTTACCGTGCTGGGCAGCTAAACCCCACAACCGCTCTCTCACTCCCCCTCCTTTAGATGAGGAGGGGGAGAAGTAAAGCAAAGAACAACTCACGGGTTGAGATAAGGATAATTATTTAAAGGGAAATAATTATAATAATTAAATAAAGACTACCATGAACTAAACAATTTAACTAAGGGGAAGTAAAAGGGAAAAGGGGAACAAGGGAGGAAAACAAACAAACAAAATAAATGAAAGCTATATGGAAGTGCAGAGGAAAGAAATTACTCTCTACTTCCCACAAATGAGCGATGATTGACCACGTCCTTGAAGCAAGGCCTCAACGCACGCAGCCGGTGTTCGAGAGGAGGACCGAGGTCTTCTCAACGAGAGCCCACCCCTCCCCTCTTCTTCCTGTTTCCTCCTTTTATTGCTGAGTGTGACACCACATGGTATGGAATATCCCTTTGATTGGTTTAGGTCAGCTGCCATAGTGATGTTTCTCTCCTCACTTTTTGCCCACCCCCTAGGAGGGTTAGAGAAAGGCCCAATGCTGTGCCACTGCTGCTCAGCAGTAGACACAACACTGGTGTGATAACACTGCTGTTCCAGCTACAAGTACAGAGTACGGCACTGTATGGGCTGCTGCCGGGAAAGTTAACATTCCAGCCAGACCCAGTACAATCAGGTAGGTTTAGGGTGGTTTTGGGGTGGATCTATGATTTTGGGGATTTTCTTTCGTTTTTGGGCGTGATCCTATTCTTTTTGGGGGTGTTTGTGACGTGTTTTATGGTCTCCGTTGGGTTTTGTTGCGTTTTCCGTTGTCATCGTGGTGGAAAATGGTAAATTGCGATTTTTGGAGAACTTCAGGTAGGTTTAGGGGGACTTCTGGGGTGGATTCATGGTATTTGAGTTTTTCTTCTGTTTTTTGGGGTGATCCTGTTCTTTTCTGGGGTATTTTTGACGTGTTTTTGGGTCTCCGTTGGGTTTCGTTGTGTTGTCAGTCGTCGTTAAGTTCAATGGGAGTGGATTGTGGGTTTTGGAGACGATCAAGTGAGTTTAGGGTGGTTTGGGGGGAAATTCATGGTATTGGGGTTTTTTCTTCTGATCCAGTTCTTTTTTGGCGTGTTTTTGACGTGTTTTTGGGTCTCCGTTGGGTTTTAGTTGGGTTTTGTTCGTAATCATGTTGGAAAATGGAAAATTCTGGGTTTTGGAGAACACCTGGTAGGTTTAGGATGGTTTTGGGATGGATCTATGGTTTTGTTTTTTTTTTTTTTCTGTTTTTTTGGGGGGTTGATCCTGTTCTTTTTTGGGGTGTTTTTGACGTGTTTTGGGGTCTCCGCTGGGTTTCGTTGGGTTTTCCTTTGTCATCATGGTGGAAAAGTGTAAATTGTGGGTTTTGGAGATCATCATGTAGGTTAAGGGGGACTTTTGGGGTGGATCTATGGCTTTTGGGATTATCTTCCAGGTTTGGGGTTGATCGCGTTCTTGTTTGGGGTGTTTTTGAAGTGTTTTGTGGTCTCCATTGGATTTCGTTGGGTTCTCGTTGGTCGTTAAGTTCAATGGGAGTGGATTGTGGGTTTTGGAGAAGATCAAGTGAGTTTAGGGTGGTTTGGGGGGAAATTCATGGTATTGGGGTTTTTTCTTCTGATCCAGTGCTTTTTTGGCGTGTTTTTGACGTGTTTTTGGGTCTCCGTTAGGTTTTAGTTGGGTTTTGTTCGTAATCATGTTGGAAAATGGAAAATTCTGGGTTTTGGAGAACACCTGGTAGGTTTAGGATGGTTTTGGGATGGATCTATGGTTTTGTTTTTTTTTTTTTTTTTTCTGTTTTTTTGGGGGGTTGATCCTGTTCTTTTTTGGGGTGTTTATGCTGTTTTTTGGTGTCTCCGTTGGGCTTTGTTGGGTTCCTAATGGGTTTTATGGTGGTTGGGAGTGGACTTTGGGTTTTGGAGAACATCAGTGTGGTGTTTTTACCGTGCTGGGCAGCTAAACCCCACAACCGCTCTCTCACTCCCCCTCCTTTAGATGAGGAGGGGGAGAAGTAAAGCAAAGAACAACTCACGGGTTGAGATAAGGATAATTATTTAAAGGGAAATAATTATAATAATTAAATAAAGACTACCATGAACTAAACAATTTAACTAAGGGGAAGTAAAAGGGAAAAGGGGAACAAGGGAGGAAAACAAACAAACAAAATAAATGAAAGCTATATGGAAGTGCAGAGGAAAGAAATTACTCTCTACTTCCCACAAATGAGCGATGATTGACCACGTCCTTGAAGCAAGGCCTCAACGCACGCAGCCGGTGTTCGAGAGGAGGACCGAGGTCTTCTCAACGAGAGCCCACCCCTCCCCTCTTCTTCCTGTTTCCTCCTTTTATTGCTGAGTGTGACACCACATGGTATGGAATATCCCTTTGATTGGTTTAGGTCAGCTGCCATAGTGATGTTTCTCTCCTCACTTTTTGCCCACCCCCTAGGAGGGTTAGAGAAAGGCCCAATGCTGTGCCACTGCTGCTCAGCAGTAGACACAACACTGGTGTGATAACACTGCTGTTCCAGCTACAAGTACAGAGTACGGCACTGTATGGGCTGCTGCCGGGAAAGTTAACATTCCAGCCAGACCCAGTACAATCAGGTAGGTTTAGGGTGGTTTTGGGGTGGATCTATGATTTTGGGGATTTTCTTTCGTTTTTGGGCGTGATCCTATTCTTTTTGGGGGTGTTTGTGACGTGTTTTATGGTCTCCGTTGGGTTTTGTTGCGTTTTCCATTGTCATCGTGGTGGAAAATGGTAAATTGCGATTTTTGGAGAACTTCAGGTAGGTTTAGGGGGACTTCTGGGGTGGATTCATGGTATTTGAGTTTTTCTTCTGTTTTTTGGGGTGATCCTGTTCTTTTCTGGGGTATTTTTGACGTGTTTTTGGGTCTCCGTTGGGTTTCGTTGTGTTGTCAGTCGTCGTTAAGTTCAATGGGAGTGGATTGTGGGTTTTGGAGACGATCAAGTGAGTTTAGGGTGGTTTGGGGGGAAATTCATGGTATTGGGTTTTTTTCTTCTGATCCTGTTCTTTTTTGGCGTGTTTTTGACGTGTTTTTGGGTCTCCGTTGGGTTTTAGTTGGGTTTTGTTCGTAATCATGTTGGAAAATGGAAAATTCTGGGTTTTGGAGAACACCTGGTAGGTTTAGGATGGTTTTGGGATGGATCTATGGTTTTTTTTTTTTTTTTTTTTTTTTCTGTTTTTTTGGGGGGTTGATCCTGTTCTTTTTTGGGGTGTTTTTGACGTGTTTTGGGGTCTCCGCTGGGTTTCGTTGGGTTTTCCTTTGTCATCATGGTGGAAAAGTGTAAATTGTGGGTTTTGGAGATCATCATGTAGGTTAAGGGGGACTTTTGGGGTGGATCTATGGCTTTTGGGATTATCTTCCAGGTTTGGGGTTGATCGCGTTCTTGTTTGGGGTGTTTTTGAAGTGTTTTGTGGTCTCCATTGGATTTCGTTGGGTTCTCGTTGGTCGTTAAGTTCAATGGGAGTGGATTGTGGGTTTTGGAGAAGATCAAGTGAGTTTAGGGTGGTTTGGGGGGAAATTCATGGTATTGGGGTTTTTTCTTCTGATCCAGTTCTTTTTTGGCGTGTTTTTGACGTGTTTTTGGGTCTCCGTTGGGTTTTAGTTGGGTTTTGTTCGTAATCATGTTGGAAAATGGAAAATTCTGGGTTTTGGAGAACACCTGGTAGGTTTAGGATGGTTTTGGGATGGATCTATGGTTTTGTTTTTTTTTTTTTTTTCTGTTTTTTGGGGGGTTGATCCTGTTCTTTTTTGGGGTGTTTATGCTGTTTTTTGGTGTCTCCGTTGGGCTTTGTTGGGTTCCTAATGGGTTTTATGGTGGTTGGGAGTGGACTTTGGGTTTTGGAGAACATCAGTGTGGTGTTTTTACCGTGCTGGGCAGCTAAACCCCACAACCGCTCTCTCACTCCCCCTCCTTTAGATGAGGAGGGGGAGAAGTAAAGCAAAGAACAACTCACGGGTTGAGATAAGGATAATTTAATTAAAGGGAAATAATTATAATAATTAAATAAAGACTACCATGAACTAAACAATTTAACTAAGGGGAAGTAAAAGGGAAAAGGGGAACAAGGGAGGAAAACAAACAAACAAAATAAATGAAAGCTATATGGAAGTGCAGAGGAAAGAAATTACTCTCTACTTCCCACAAATGAGCGATGATTGACCACGTCCTTGAAGCAAGGCCTCAACGCACGCAGCCGGTGTTCGAGAGGAGGACCGAGGTCTTCTCAACGAGAGCCCACCCCTCCCCTCTTCTTCCTGTTTCCTCCTTTTATTGCTGAGTGTGACACCACATGGTATGGAATATCCCTTTGATTGGTTTAGGTCAGCTGCCATAGTGATGTTTCTCTCCTCACTTTTTGCCCACCCCCTAGGAGGGTTAGAGAAAGGCCCAATGCTGTGCCACTGCTGCTCAGCAGTAGACACAACACTGGTGTGATAACACTGCTGTTCCAGCTACAAGTACAGAGTACGGCACTGTATGGGCTGCTGCCGGGAAAGTTAACATTCCAGCCAGACCCAGTACAATCAGGTAGGTTTAGGGTGGTTTTGGGGTGGATCTATGATTTTGGGGATTTTCTTTCGTTTTTGGGCGTGATCCTATTCTTTTTGGGGGTGTTTGTGACGTGTTTTATGGTCTCCGTTGGGTTTTGTTGCGTTTTCCATTGTCATCGTGGTGGAAAATGGTAAATTGCGATTTTTGGAGAACTTCAGGTAGGTTTAGGGGGACTTCTGGGGTGGATTCATGGTATTTGAGTTTTTCTTCTGTTTTTTGGGGTGATCCTGTTCTTTTCTGGGGTATTTTTGACGTGTTTTTGGGTCTCCGTTGGGTTTCGTTGTGTTGTCAGTCGTCGTTAAGTTCAATGGGAGTGGATTGTGGGTTTTGGAGAAGATCAAGTGAGTTTAGGGTGGTTTGGGGGGAAATTCATGGTATTGGGGTTTTTTCTTCTGATCCAGTTCTTTTTTGGCGTGTTTTTGACGTGTTTTTGGGTCTCCGTTGGGTTTTAGTTGGGTTTTGTTCGTAATCATGTTGGAAAATGGAAAATTCTGGGTTTTGGAGAACACCTGGTAGGTTTAGGATGGTTTTGGGATGGATCTATGGTTTTGTTTTTTTTTTTTTTTTCTGTTTTTTGGGGGGTTGATCCTGTTCTTTTTTGGGGTGTTTATGCTGTTTTTTGGTGTCTCCGTTGGGCTTTGTTGGGTTCCTAATGGGTTTTATGGTGGTTGGGAGTGGACTTTGGGTTTTGGAGAACATCAGTGTGGTGTTTTTACCGTGCTGGGCAGCTAAACCCCACAACCGCTCTCTCACTCCCCCTCCTTTAGATGAGGAGGGGGAGAAGTAAAGCAAAGAACAACTCACGGGTTGAGATAAGGATAATTATTTAAAGGGAAATAATTATAATAATTAAATAAAGACTACCATGAACTAAACAATTTAACTAAGGGGAAGTAAAAGGGAAAAGGGGAACAAGGGAGGAAAACAAACAAACAAAATAAATGAAAGCTATATGGAAGTGCAGAGGAAAGAAATTACTCTCTACTTCCCACAAATGAGCGATGATTGACCACGTCCTTGAAGCAAGGCCTCAACGCACGCAGCCGGTGTTCGAGAGGAGGACCGAGGTCTTCTCAACGAGAGCCCACCCCTCCCCTCTTCTTCCTGTTTCCTCCTTTTATTGCTGAGTGTGACACCACATGGTATGGAATATCCCTTTGATTGGTTTAGGTCAGCTGCCATAGTGATGTTTCTCTCCTCACTTTTTGCCCACCCCCTAGGAGGGTTAGAGAAAGGCCCAATGCTGTGCCACTGCTGCTCAGCAGTAGACACAACACTGGTGTGATAACACTGCTGTTCCAGCTACAAGTACAGAGTACGGCACTGTATGGGCTGCTGCCGGGAAAGTTAACATTCCAGCCAGACCCAGTACAATCAGGTAGGTTTAGGGTGGTTTTGGGGTGGATCTATGATTTTGGGGATTTTCTTTCGTTTTTGGGCGTGATCCTATTCTTTTTGGGGGTGTTTGTGACGTGTTTTATGGTCTCCGTTGGGTTTTGTTGCGTTTTCCATTGTCATCGTGGTGGAAAATGGTAAATTGCGATTTTTGGAGAACTTCAGGTAGGTTTAGGGGGACTTCTGGGGTGGATTCATGGTATTTGAGTTTTTCTTCTGTTTTTTTGGGGTGATCCTGTTCTTTTCTGGGGTATTTTTGACGTGTTTTTGGGTCTCCGTTGGGTTTCGTTGTGTTGTCAGTCGTCGTTAAGTTCAATGGGAGTGGATTGTGGGTTTTGGAGACGATCAAGTGAGTTTAGGGTGGTTTGGGGGGAAATTCATGGTATTGGGTTTTTTTCTTCTGATCCTGTTCTTTTTTGGCGTGTTTTTGACGTGTTTTTGGGTCTCCGTTGGGTTTTAGTTGGGTTTTGTTCGTAATCATGTTGGAAAATGGAAAATTCTGGGTTTTGGAGAACACCTGGTAGGTTTAGGATGGTTTTGGGATGGATCTATGGTTTTGTTTTTTTTTTTTTTCTGTTTTTTTGGGGGGTTGATCCTGTTCTTTTTTGGGGTGTTTTTGACGTGTTTTGGGGTCTCCGCTGGGTTTCGTTGGGTTTTCCTTTGTCATCATGGTGGAAAAGTGTAAATTGTGGGTTTTGGAGATCATCATGTAGGTTAAGGGGGACTTTTGGGGTGGATCTATGGCTTTTGGGATTATCTTCCAGGTTTGGGGTTGATCGCGTTCTTGTTTGGGGTGTTTTTGAAGTGTTTTGTGGTCTCCATTGGATTTCGTTGGGTTCTCGTTGGTCGTTAAGTTCAATGGGAGTGGATTGTGGGTTTTGGAGAAGATCAAGTGAGTTTAGGGTGGTTTGGGGGGAAATTCATGGTATTGGGGTTTTTTCTTCTGATCCAGTTCTTTTTTGGCGTGTTTTTGACGTGTTTTTGGGTCTCCGTTAGGTTTTAGTTGGGTTTTGTTCGTAATCATGTTGGAAAATGGAAAATTCTGGGTTTTGGAGAACACCTGGTAGGTTTAGGATGGTTTTGGGATGGATCTATGGTTTTGTTTTTTTTTTTTTTTTTTCTGTTTTTTGGGGGGTTGATCCTGTTCTTTTTTGGGGTGTTTATGCTGTTTTTTGGTGTCTCCGTTGGGCTTTGTTGGGTTCCTAATGGGTTTTATGGTGGTTGGGAGTGGACTTTGGGTTTTGGAGAACATCAGTGTGGTGTTTTTACCGTGCTGGGCAGCTAAACCCCACAACCGCTCTCTCACTCCCCCTCCTTTAGATGAGGAGGGGGAGAAGTAAAGCAAAGAACAACTCACGGGTTGAGATAAGGATAATTATTTAAAGGGAAATAATTATAATAATTAAATAAAGACTACCATGAACTAAACAATTTAACTAAGGGGAAGTAAAAGGGAAAAGGGGAACAAGGGAGGAAAACAAACAAACAAAATAAATGAAAGCTATATGGAAGTGCAGAGGAAAGAAATTACTCTCTACTTCCCACAAATGAGCGATGATTGACCACGTCCTTGAAGCAAGGCCTCAACGCACGCAGCCGGTGTTCGAGAGGAGGACCGAGGTCTTCTCAACGAGAGCCCACCCCTC
This sequence comes from Aythya ferina, assembly GCF_964211825.1. Classification (NCBI taxonomy): domain Eukaryota; kingdom Metazoa; phylum Chordata; class Aves; order Anseriformes; family Anatidae; genus Aythya; species Aythya ferina. The sequence continues at coordinate 728,012 of NW_028181458.1, forward strand.
CCCTCTTCTTCCTGTTTCCTCCTTTTATTGCTGAGTGTGACACCACATGGTATGGAATATCCCTTTGATTGGTTTAGGTCAGCTGCCATAGTGATGTTTCTCTCCTCACTTTTTGCCCACCCCCTAGGAGGGTTAGAGAAAGGCCCAATGCTGTGCCACTGCTGCTCAGCAGTAGACACAACACTGGTGTGATAACACTGCTGTTCCAGCTACAAGTACAGAGTACGGCACTGTATGGGCTGCTGCCGGGAAAGTTAACATTCCAGCCAGACCCAGTACAATCAGGTAGGTTTAGGGTGGTTTTGGGGTGGATCTATGATTTTGGGGATTTTCTTTCGTTTTTGGGCGTGATCCTATTCTTTTTGGGGGTGTTTGTGACGTGTTTTATGGTCTCCGTTGGGTTTTGTTGCGTTTTCCGTTGTCATCGTGGTGGAAAATGGTAAATTGCGATTTTTGGAGAACTTCAGGTAGGTTTAGGGGGACTTCTGGGGTGGATTCATGGTATTTGAGTTTTTCTTCTGTTTTTTGGGGTGATCCTGTTCTTTTCTGGGGTATTTTTGACGTGTTTTTGGGTCTCCGTTGGGTTTCGTTGTGTTGTCAGTCGTCGTTAAGTTCAATGGGAGTGGATTGTGGGTTTTGGAGACGATCAAGTGAGTTTAGGGTGGTTTGGGGGGAAATTCATGGTATTGGGTTTTTTTCTTCTGATCCTGTTCTTTTTTGGCGTGTTTTTGACGTGTTTTTGGGTCTCCGTTGGGTTTTAGTTGGGTTTTGTTCGTAATCATGTTGGAAAATGGAAAATTCTGGGTTTTGGAGAACACCTGGTAGGTTTAGGATGGTTTTGGGATGGATCTATGGTTTTGTTTGTTTTTTTTTTTTTCTGTTTTTTGGGGGGTTGATCCTGTTCTTTTTTGGGGTGTTTATGCTGTTTTTTGGTGTCTCCGTTGGGCTTTGTTGGGTTCCTAATGGGTTTTATGGTGGTTGGGAGTGGACTTTGGGTTTTGGAGAACATCAGTGTGGTGTTTTTACCGTGCTGGGCAGCTAAACCCCACAACCGCTCTCTCACTCCCCCTCCTTTAGATGAGGAGGGGGAGAAGTAAAGCAAAGAACAACTCACGGGTTGAGATAAGGATAATTATTTAAAGGGAAATAATTATAATAATTAAATAAAGACTACCATGAACTAAACAATTTAACTAAGGGGAAGTAAAAGGGAAAAGGGGAACAAGGGAGGAAAACAAACAAACAAAATAAATGAAAGCTATATGGAAGTGCAGAGGAAAGAAATTACTCTCTACTTCCCACAAATGAGCGATGATTGACCACGTCCTTGAAGCAAGGCCTCAACGCACGCAGCCGGTGTTCGAGAGGAGGACCGAGGTCTTCTCAACGAGAGCCCACCCCTCCCCTCTTCTTCCTGTTTCCTCCTTTTATTGCTGAGTGTGACACCACATGGTATGGAATATCCCTTTGATTGGTTTAGGTCAGCTGCCATAGTGATGTTTCTCTCCTCACTTTTTGCCCACCCCCTAGGAGGGTTAGAGAAAGGCCCAATGCTGTGCCACTGCTGCTCAGCAGTAGACACAACACTGGTGTGATAACACTGCTGTTCCAGCTACAAGTACAGAGTACGGCACTGTATGGGCTGCTGCCGGGAAAGTTAACATTCCAGCCAGACCCAGTACAATCAGGTAGGTTTAGGGTGGTTTTGGGGTGGATCTATGATTTTGGGGATTTTCTTTCGTTTTTGGGCGTGATCCTATTCTTTTTGGGGGTGTTTGTGACGTGTTTTATGGTCTCCGTTGGGTTTTGTTGCGTTTTCCATTGTCATCGTGGTGGAAAATGGTAAATTGCGATTTTTGGAGAACTTCAGGTAGGTTTAGGGGGACTTCTGGGGTGGATTCATGGTATTTGAGTTTTTCTTCTGTTTTTTGGGGTGATCCTGTTCTTTTCTGGGGTATTTTTGACGTGTTTTTGGGTCTCCGTTGGGTTTCGTTGTGTTGTCAGTCGTCGTTAAGTTCAATGGGAGTGGATTGTGGGTTTTGGAGACGATCAAGTGAGTTTAGGGTGGTTTGGGGGGAAATTCATGGTATTGGGGTTTTTTCTTCTGATCCAGTTCTTCTTTGGCGTGTTTTTGACGTGTTTTTGGGTCTCCGTTGGGTTTTAGTTGGGTTTTGTTCGTAATCATGTTGGAAAATGGAAAATTCTGGGTTTTGGAGAACACCTGGTAGGTTTAGGATGGTTTTGGGATGGATCTATGGTTTTGTTTTGTTTTTTTTTTTTCTGTTTTTTTGGGGGGTTGATCCTGTTCTTTTTTGGGGTGTTTTTGACGTGTTTTGGGGTCTCCGCTGGGTTTCGTTGGGTTTTCCTTTGTCATCATGGTGGAAAAGTGTAAATTGTGGGTTTTGGAGATCATCATGTAGGTTAAGGGGGACTTTTGGGGTGGATCTATGGCTTTTGGGATTATCTTCCAGGTTTGGGGTTGATCGCGTTCTTGTTTGGGGTGTTTTTGAAGTGTTTTGTGGTCTCCATTGGATTTCGTTGGGTTCTCGTTGGTCGTTAAGTTCAATGGGAGTGGATTGTGGGTTTTGGAGAAGATCAAGTGAGTTTAGGGTGGTTTGGGGGGAAATTCATGGTATTGGGGTTTTTTCTTCTGATCCAGTCCATTTTTGGCGTGTTTTTGACGTGTTTTTGGGTCTCCGTTAGGTTTTAGTTGGGTTTTGTTCGTAATCATGTTGGAAAATGGAAAATTCTGGGTTTTGGAGAACACCTGGTAGGTTTAGGATGGTTTTGGGATGGATCTATGTTTTTTTTTTTTTTTTTTTTTTTCTGTTTTTTGGGGGGTTGATCCTGTTCTTTTTTGGGGTGTTTATGCTGTTTTTTGGTGTCTCCGTTGGGCTTTGTTGGGTTCCTAATGGGTTTTATGGTGGTTGGGAGTGGACTTTGGGTTTTGGAGAACATCAGTGTGGTGTTTTTACCGTGCTGGGCAGCTAAACCCCACAACCGCTCTCTCACTCCCCCTCCTTTAGATGAGGAGGGGGAGAAGTAAAGCAAAGAACAACTCACGGGTTGAGATAAGGATAATTATTTAAAGGGAAATAATTATAATAATTAAATAAAGACTACCATGAACTAAACAATTTAACTAAGGGGAAGTAAAAGGGAAAAGGGGAACAAGGGAGGAAAACAAACAAACAAAATAAATGAAAGCTATATGGAAGTGCAGAGGAAAGAAATTACTCTCTACTTCCCACAAATGAGCGATGATTGACCACGTCCTTGAAGCAAGGCCTCAACGCACGCAGCCGGTGTTCGAGAGGAGGACCGAGGTCTTCTCAACGAGAGCCCACCCCTCCCCTCTTCTTCCTGTTTCCTCCTTTTATTGCTGAGTGTGACACCACATGGTATGGAATATCCCTTTGATTGGTTTAGGTCAGCTGCCATAGTGATGTTTCTCTCCTCACTTTTTGCCCACCCCCTAGGAGGGTTAGAGAAAGGCCCAATGCTGTGCCACTGCTGCTCAGCAGTAGACACAACACTGGTGTGATAACACTGCTGTTCCAGCTACAAGTACAGAGTACGGCACTGTATGGGCTGCTGCCGGGAAAGTTAACATTCCAGCCAGACCCAGTACAATCAGGTAGGTTTAGGGTGGTTTTGGGGTGGATCTATGATTTTGGGGATTTTCTTTCGTTTTTGGGCGTGATCCTATTCTTTTTGGGGGTGTTTGTGACGTGTTTTATGGTCTCCGTTGGGTTTTGTTGCGTTTTCCATTGTCATCGTGGTGGAAAATGGTAAATTGCGATTTTTGGAGAACTTCAGGTAGGTTTAGGGGGACTTCTGGGGTGGATTCATGGTATTTGAGTTTTTCTTCTGTTTTTTGGGGTGATCCTGTTCTTTTCTGGGGTATTTTTGATGTGTTTTTGGGTCTCCGTTGGGTTTCGTTGTGTTGTCAGTCGTCGTTAAGTTCAATGGGAGTGGATTGTGGGTTTTGGAGACGATCAAGTGAGTTTAGGGTGGTTTGGGGGGAAATTCATGGTATTGGGTTTTTTTCTTCTGATCCTGTTCTTTTTTGGCGTGTTTTTGACGTGTTTTTGGGTCTCCGTTGGGTTTTAGTTGGGTTTTGTTCGTAATCATGTTGGAAAATGGAAAATTCTGGGTTTTGGAGAACACCTGGTAGGTTTAGGATGGTTTTGGGATGGATCTATGGTTTTTTTTTTTTTTTTTTTTTTCTGTTTTTTTGGGGGGTTGATCCTGTTCTTTTTTGGGGTGTTTTTGACGTGTTTTGGGGTCTCCGCTGGGTTTCGTTGGGTTTTCCTTTGTCATCATGGTGGAAAAGTGTAAATTGTGGGTTTTGTAGATCATCATGTAGGTTAAGGGGGACTTTTGGGGTGGATCTATGGCTTTTGGGATTATCTTCCAGGTTTGGGGTTGATCGCGTTCTTGTTTGGGGTGTTTTTGAAGTGTTTTGTGGTCTCCATTGGATTTCGTTGGGTTCTCGTTGGTCGTTAAGTTCAATGGGAGTGGATTGTGGGTTTTGGAGAAGATCAAGTGAGTTTAGGGTGGTTTGGGGGGAAATTCATGGTATTGGGGTTTTTTCTTCTGATCCAGTTCTTTTTTGGCGTGTTTTTGACGTGTTTTTGGGTCTCCGTTAGGTTTTAGTTGGGTTTTGTTCGTAATCATGTTGGAAAATGGAAAATTCTGGGTTTTGGAGAACACCTGGTAGGTTTAGGATGGTTTTGGGATGGATCTATGGTTTTGTTTTTTTTTTTTTTTCTGTTTTTTGGGGGGTTGATCCTGTTCTTTTTTGGGGTGTTTATGCTGTTTTTTGGTGTCTCCGTTGGGCTTTGTTGGGTTCCTAATGGGTTTTATGATGGTTGGGAGTGGACTTTGGGTTTTGGAGAACATCAGTGTGGTGTTTTTACCGTGCTGGGCAGCTAAACCCCACAACCGCTCTCTCACTCCCCCTCCTTTAGATGAGGAGGGGGAGAAGTAAAGCAAAGAACAACTCACGGGTTGAGATAAGGATAATTATTTAAAGGGAAATAATTATAATAATTAAATAAAGACTACCATGAACTAAACAATTTAACTAAGGGGAAGTAAAAGGGAAAAGGGGAACAAGGGAGGAAAACAAACAAACAAAATAAATGAAAGCTATATGGAAGTGCAGAGGAAAGAAATTACTCTCTACTTCCCACAAATGAGCGATGATTGACCACGTCCTTGAAGCAAGGCCTCAACGCACGCAGCCGGTGTTCGAGAGGAGGACCGAGGTCTTCTCAACGAGAGCCCACCCCTCCCCTCTTCTTCCTGTTTCCTCCTTTTATTGCTGAGTGTGACACCACATGGTATGGAATATCCCTTTGATTGGTTTAGGTCAGCTGCCATAGTGATGTTTCTCTCCTCACTTTTTGCCCACCCCCTAGGAGGGTTAGAGAAAGGCCCAATGCTGTGCCACTGCTGCTCAGCAGTAGACACAACACTGGTGTGATAACACTGCTGTTCCAGCTACAAGTACAGAGTACGGCACTGTATGGGCTGCTGCCGGGAAAGTTAACATTCCAGCCAGACCCAGTACAATCAGGTAGGTTTAGGGTGGTTTTGGGGTGGATCTATGATTTTGGGGATTTTCTTTCGTTTTTGGGCGTGATCCTATTCTTTTTGGGGGTGTTTGTGACGTGTTTTATGGTCTCCGTTGGGTTTTGTTGCGTTTTCCATTGTCATCGTGGTGGAAAATGGTAAATTGCGATTTTTGGAGAACTTCAGGTAGGTTTAGGGGGACTTCTGGGGTGGATTCATGGTATTTGAGTTTTTCTTCTGTTTTTTGGGGTGATCCTGTTCTTTTCTGGGGTATTTTTGACGTGTTTTTGGGTCTCCGTTGGGTTTCGTTGTGTTGTCAGTCGTCGTTAAGTTCAATGGGAGTGGATTGTGGGTTTTGGAGACGATCAAGTGAGTTTAGGGTGGTTTGGGGGGAAATTCATGGTATTGGGTTTTTTTCTTCTGATCCAGTTCTTCTTTGGCGTGTTTTTGACGTGTTTTTGGGTCTCCGTTGGGTTTTAGTTGGGTTTTGTTCGTAATCATGTTGGAAAATGGAAAATTCTGGGTTTTGGAGAACACCTGGTAGGTTTAGGATGGTTTTGGGATGGATCTATGGTTTTGTTTTTTTTTTTTTTTTTCTGTTTTTTTGGGGGGTTGATCCTGTTCTTTTTTGGGGTGTTTTTGACGTGTTTTGGGGTCTCCGCTGGGTTTCGTTGGGTTTTCCTTTGTCATCATGGTGGAAAAGTGTAAATTGTGGGTTTTGTAGATCATCATGTAGGTTAAGGGGGACTTTTGGGGTGGATCTATGGCTTTTGGGATTATCTTCCAGGTTTGGGGTTGATCGCGTTCTTGTTTGGGGTGTTTTTGAAGTGTTTTGTGGTCTCCATTGGATTTCGTTGGGTTCTCGTTGGTCGTTAAGTTCAATGGGAGTGGATTGTGGGTTTTGGAGAAGATCAAGTGAGTTTAGGGTGGTTTGGGGGGAAATTCATGGTATTGGGGTTTTTTCTTCTGATCCAGTTCTTTTTTGGCGTGTTTTTGACGTGTTTTTGGGTCTCCGTTGGGTTTTAGTTGGGTTTTGTTCGTAATCATGTTGGAAAATGGAAAATTCTGGGTTTTGGAGAACACCTGGTAGGTTTAGGATGGTTTTGGGATGGATCTATGGTTTTGTTTTTTTTTTTTTTTTCTGTTTTTTGGGGGGTTGATCCTGTTCTTTTTTGGGGTGTTTATGCTGTTTTTTGGTGTCTCCGTTGGGCTTTGTTGGGTTCCTAATGGGTTTTATGGTGGTTGGGAGTGGACTTTGGGTTTTGGAGAACATCAGTGTGGTGTTTTTACCGTGCTGGGCAGCTAAACCCCACAACCGCTCTCTCACTCCCCCTCCTTTAGATGAGGAGGGGGAGAAGTAAAGCAAAGAACAACTCACGGGTTGAGATAAGGATAATTATTTAAAGGGAAATAATTATAATAATTAAATAAAGACTACCATGAACTAAACAATTTAACTAAGGGGAAGTAAAAGGGAAAAGGGGAACAAGGGAGGAAAACAAACAAACAAAATAAATGAAAGCTATATGGAAGTGCAGAGGAAAGAAATTACTCTCTACTTCCCACAAATGAGCGATGATTGACCACGTCCTTGAAGCAAGGCCTCAACGCACGCAGCCGGTGTTCGAGAGGAGGACCGAGGTCTTCTCAACGAGAGCCCACCCCTCCCCTCTTCTTCCTGTTTCCTCCTTTTATTGCTGAGTGTGACACCACATGGTATGGAATATCCCTTTGATTGGTTTAGGTCAGCTGCCATAGTGATGTTTCTCTCCTCACTTTTTGCCCACCCCCTAGGAGGGTTAGAGAAAGGCCCAATGCTGTGCCACTGCTGCTCAGCAGTAGACACAACACTGGTGTGATAACACTGCTGTTCCAGCTACAAGTACAGAGTACGGCACTGTATGGGCTGCTGCCGGGAAAGTTAACATTCCAGCCAGACCCAGTACAATCAGGTAGGTTTAGGGTGGTTTTGGGGTGGATCTATGATTTTGGGGATTTTCTTTCGTTTTTGGGCGTGATCCTATTCTTTTTGGGGGTGTTTGTGACGTGTTTTATGGTCTCCGTTGGGTTTTGTTGCGTTTTCCGTTGTCATCGTGGTGGAAAATGGTAAATTGCGATTTTTGGAGAACTTCAGGTAGGTTTAGGGGGACTTCTGGGGTGGATTCATGGTATTTGAGTTTTTCTTCTGTTTTTTGGGGTGATCCTGTTCTTTTCTGGGGTATTTTTGACGTGTTTTTGGGTCTCCGTTGGGTTTCGTTGTGTTGTCAGTCGTCGTTAAGTTCAATGGGAGTGGATTGTGGGTTTTGGAGACGATCAAGTGAGTTTAGGGTGGTTTGGGGGGAAAATCATGGTATTGGGTTTCTTTCTTCTGATCCTGTTCTTTTTTGGCGTGTTTTTGACGTGTTTTTGGGTCTCCGTTGGGTTTTAGTTGGGTTTTGTTCGTAATCATGTTGGAAAATGGAAAATTCTGGGTTTTGGAGAACACCTGGTAGGTTTAGGATGGTTTTGGGATGGATCTATGGTTTTTTTTTTTTTTTTTTTTTTTTCTGTTTTTTTGGGGGGTTGATCCTGTTCTTTTTTGGGGTGTTTTTGACGTGTTTTGGGGTCTCCGCTGGGTTTCGTTGGGTTTTCCTTTGTCATCATGGTGGAAAAGTGTAAATTGTGGGTTTTGGAGATCATCATGTAGGTTAAGGGGGACTTTTGGGGTGGATCTATGGCTTTTGGGATTATCTTCCAGGTTTGGGGTTGATCGCGTTCTTGTTTGGGGTGTTTTTGAAGTGTTTTGTGGTCTCCATTGGATTTCGTTGGGTTCTCGTTGGTCGTTAAGTTCAATGGGAGTGGATTGTGGGTTTTGGAGAAGATCAAGTGAGTTTAGGGTGGTTTGGGGGGAAATTCATGGTATTGGGGTTTTTTCTTCTGATCCAGTTCTTTTTTGGCCTGTTTTTGACGTGTTTTTGGGTCTCCGTTAGGTTTTAGTTGGGTTTTGTTCGTAATCATGTTGGAAAATGGAAAATTCTGGGGTTTGGAGAACACCTGGTAGGTTTAGGATGGTTTTGGGATGGATCTATGGTTTTTTTTTTTTTTTTTTTTTTTTTTCTGTTTTTTGGGGGGTTGATCCTGTTCTTTTTTGGGGTGTTTATGCTGTTTTTTGGTGTCTCCGTTGGGCTTTGTTGGGTTCCTAATGGGTTTTATGGTGGTTGGGAGTGGACTTTGGGTTTTGGAGAACATCAGTGTGGTGTTTTTACCGTGCTGGGCAGCTAAACCCCACAACCGCTCTCTCACTCCCCCTCCTTTAGATGAGGAGGGGGAGAAGTAAAGCAAAGAACAACTCACGGGTTGAGATAAGGATAATTATTTAAAGGGAAATAATTATAATAATTAAATAAAGACTACCATGAACTAAACAATTTAACTAAGGGGAAGTAAAAGGGAAAAGGGGAACAAGGGAGGAAAACAAACAAACAAAATAAATGAAAGCTATATGGAAGTGCAGAGGAAAGAAATTACTCTCTACTTCCCACAAATGAGCGATGATTGACCACGTCCTTGAAGCAAAGCCTCAACGCACGCAGCCGGTGTTCGAGAGGAGGACCGAGGTCTTCTCAACGAGAGCCCACCCCTCCCCTCTTCTTCCTGTTTCCTCCTTTTATTGCTGAGTGTGACACCACATGGTATGGAATATCCCTTTGATTGGTTTAGGTCAGCTGCCATAGTGATGTTTCTCTCCTCACTTTTTGCCCACCCCCTAGGAGGGTTAGAGAAAGGCCCAATGCTGTGCCACTGCTGCTCAGCAGTAGACACAACACTGGTGTGATAACACTGCTGTTCCAGCTACAAGTACAGAGTACGGCACTGTATGGGCTGCTGCCGGGAAAGTTAACATTCCAGCCAGACCCAGTACAATCAGGTAGGTTTAGGGTGGTTTTGGGGTGGATCTATGATTTTGGGGATTTTCTTTCGTTTTTGGGCGTGATCCTATTCTTTTTGGGGGTGTTTGTGACGTGTTTTATGGTCTCCGTTGGGTTTTGTTGCGTTTTCCATTGTCATCGTGGTGGAAAATGGTAAATTGCGATTTTTGGAGAACTTCAGGTAGGTTTAGGGGGACTTCTGGGGTGGGTTCATGGTATTTGAGTTTTTCTTCTGTTTTTTGGGGTGATCCTGTTCTTTTCTGGGGTATTTTTGACGTGTTTTTGGGTCTCCGTTGGGTTTCGTTGTGTTGTCAGTCGTCGTTAAGTTCAATGGGAGTGGATTGTGGGTTTTGGAGAAGATCAAGTGAGTTTAGGGTGGTTTGGGGGGAAATTCATGGTATTGGGGTTTTTTCTTCTGATCCAGTTCTTTTTTGGCGTGTTTTTGACGTGTTTTTGGGTCTCCGTTGGGTTTTAGTTGGGTTTTGTTCGTAATCATGTTGGAAAATGGAAAATTCTGGGTTTTGGAGAACACCTGGTAGGTTTAGGATGGTTTTGGGATGGATCTATGGTTTTGTTTTTTTTTTTTTTTTCTGTTTTTTGGGGGGTTGATCCTGTTCTTTTTTGGGGTGTTTATGCTGTTTTTTGGTGTCTCCGTTGGGCTTTGTTGGGTTCCTAATGGGTTTTATGGTGGTTGGGAGTGGACTTTGGGTTTTGGAGAACATCAGTGTGGTGTTTTTACCGTGCTGGGCAGCTAAACCCCACAACCGCTCTCTCACTCCCCCTCCTTTAGATGAGGAGGGGGAGAAGTAAAGCAAAGAACAACTCACGGGTTGAGATAAGGATAATTATTTAAAGGGAAATAATTATAATAATTAAATAAAGACTACCATGAACTAAACAATTTAACTAAGGGGAAGTAAAAGGGAAAAGGGGAACAAGGGAGGAAAACAAACAAACAAAATAAATGAAAGCTATATGGAAGTGCAGAGGAAAGAAATTACTCTCTACTTCCCACAAATGAGCGATGATTGACCACGTCCTTGAAGCAAGGCCTCAACGCACGCAGCCGGTGTTCGAGAGGAGGACCGAGGTCTTCTCAACGAGAGCCCACCCCTCCCCTCTTCTTCCTGTTTCCTCCTTTTATTGCTGAGTGTGACACCACATGGTATGGAATATCCCTTTGATTGGTTTAGGTCAGCTGCCATAGTGATGTTTCTCTCCTCACTTTTTGCCCACCCCCTAGGAGGGTTAGAGAAAGGCCCAATGCTGTGCCACTGCTGCTCAGCAGTAGACACAACACTGGTGTGATAACACTGCTGTTCCAGCTACAAGTACAGAGTACGGCACTGTATGGGCTGCTGCCGGGAAAGTTAACATTCCAGCCAGACCCAGTACAATCAGGTAGGTTTAGGGTGGTTTTGGGGTGGATCTATGATTTTGGGGATTTTCTTTCGTTTTTGGGCGTGATCCTATTCTTTTTGGGGGTGTTTGTGACGTGTTTTATGGTCTCCGTTGGGTTTTGTTGCGTTTTCCGTTGTCATCGTGGTGGAAAATGGTAAATTGCGATTTTTGGAGAACTTCAGGTAGGTTTAGGGGGACTTCTGGGGTGGATTCATGGTATTTGAGTTTTTCTTCTGTTTTTTGGGGTGATCCTGTTCTTTTCTGGGGTATTTTTGACGTGTTTTTGGGTCTCCGTTGGGTTTCGTTGTGTTGTCAGTCGTCGTTAAGTTCAATGGGAGTGGATTGTGGGTTTTGGAGACGATCAAGTGAGTTTAGGGTGGTTTGGGGGGAAATTCATGGTATTGGGTTTTTTTCTTCTGATCCTGTTCTTTTTTGGCGTGTTTTTGACGTGTTTTTGGGTCTCCGTTGGGTTTTAGTTGGGTTTTGTTCGTAATCATGTTGGAAAATGGAAAATTCTGGGTTTTGGAGAACACCTGGTAGGTTTAGGATGGTTTTGGGATGGATCTATGGTTTTGTTTGTTTTTTTTTTTTTCTGTTTTTTGGGGGGTTGATCCTGTTCTTTTTTGGGGTGTTTATGCTGTTTTTTGGTGTCTCCGTTGGGCTTTGTTGGGTTCCTAATGGGTTTTATGGTGGTTGGGAGTGGACTTTGGGTTTTGGAGAACATCAGTGTGGTGTTTTTACCGTGCTGGGCAGCTAAACCCCACAACCGCTCTCTCACTCCCCCTCCTTTAGATGAGGAGGGGGAGAAGTAAAGCAAAGAACAACTCACGGGTTGAGATAAGGATAATTATTTAAAGGGAAATAATTATAATAATTAAATAAAGACTACCATGAACTAAACAATTTAACTAAGGGGAAGTAAAAGGGAAAAGGGGAACAAGGGAGGAAAACAAACAAACAAAATAAATGAAAGCTATATGGAAGTGCAGAGGAAAGAAATTACTCTCTACTTCCCACAAATGAGCGATGATTGACCACGTCCTTGAAGCAAGGCCTCAACGCACGCAGCCGGTGTTCGAGAGGAGGACCGAGGTCTTCTCAACGAGAGCCCACCCCTCCCCTCTTCTTCCTGTTTCCTCCTTTTATTGCTGAGTGTGACACCACATGGTATGGAATATCCCTTTGATTGGTTTAGGTCAGCTGCCATAGTGATGTTTCTCTCCTCACTTTTTGCCCACCCCCTAGGAGGGTTAGAGAAAGGCCCAATGCTGTGCCACTGCTGCTCAGCAGTAGACACAACACTGGTGTGATAACACTGCTGTTCCAGCTACAAGTACAGAGTACGGCACTGTATGGGCTGCTGCCGGGAAAGTTAACATTCCAGCCAGACCCAGTACAATCAGGTAGGTTTAGGGTGGTTTTGGGGTGGATCTATGATTTTGGGGATTTTCTTTCGTTTTTGGGCGTGATCCTATTCTTTTTGGGGGTGTTTGTGACGTGTTTTATGGTCTCCGTTGGGTTTTGTTGCGTTTTCCATTGTCATCGTGGTGGAAAATGGTAAATTGCGATTTTTGGAGAACTTCAGGTAGGTTTAGGGGGACTTCTGGGGTGGATTCATGGTATTTGAGTTTTTCTTCTGTTTTTTGGGGTGATCCTGTTCTTTTCTGGGGTATTTTTGACGTGTTTTTGGGTCTCCGTTGGGTTTCGTTGTGTTGTCAGTCGTCGTTAAGTTCAATGGGAGTGGATTGTGGGTTTTGGAGACGATCAAGTGAGTTTAGGGTGGTTTGGGGGGAAATTCATGGTATTGGGGTTTTTTCTTCTGATCCAGTTCTTCTTTGGCGTGTTTTTGACGTGTTTTTGGGTCTCCGTTGGGTTTTAGTTGGGTTTTGTTCGTAATCATGTTGGAAAATGGAAAATTCTGGGTTTTGGAGAACACCTGGTAGGTTTAGGATGGTTTTGGGATGGATCTATGGTTTTGTTTTGTTTTTTTTTTTTCTGTTTTTTTGGGGGGTTGATCCTGTTCTTTTTTGGGGTGTTTTTGACGTGTTTTGGGGTCTCCGCTGGGTTTCGTTGGGTTTTCCTTTGTCATCATGGTGGAAAAGTGTAAATTGTGGGTTTTGGAGATCATCATGTAGGTTAAGGGGGACTTTTGGGGTGGATCTATGGCTTTTGGGATTATCTTCCAGGTTTGGGGTTGATCGCGTTCTTGTTTGGGGTGTTTTTGAAGTGTTTTGTGGTCTCCATTGGATTTCGTTGGGTTCTCGTTGGTCGTTAAGTTCAATGGGAGTGGATTGTGGGTTTTGGAGAAGATCAAGTGAGTTTAGGGTGGTTTGGGGGGAAATTCATGGTATTGGGGTTTTTTCTTCTGATCCAGTCCATTTTTGGCGTGTTTTTGACGTGTTTTTGGGTCTCCGTTAGGTTTTAGTTGGGTTTTGTTCGTAATCATGTTGGAAAATGGAAAATTCTGGGTTTTGGAGAACACCTGGTAGGTTTAGGATGGTTTTGGGATGGATCTATGTTTTTTTTTTTTTTTTTTTTTTTCTGTTTTTTGGGGGGTTGATCCTGTTCTTTTTTGGGGTGTTTATGCTGTTTTTTGGTGTCTCCGTTGGGCTTTGTTGGGTTCCTAATGGGTTTTATGGTGGTTGGGAGTGGACTTTGGGTTTTGGAGAACATCAGTGTGGTGTTTTTACCGTGCTGGGCAGCTAAACCCCACAACCGCTCTCTCACTCCCCCTCCTTTAGATGAGGAGGGGGAGAAGTAAAGCAAAGAACAACTCACGGGTTGAGATAAGGATAATTATTTAAAGGGAAATAATTATAATAATTAAATAAAGACTACCATGAACTAAACAATTTAACTAAGGGGAAGTAAAAGGGAAAAGGGGAACAAGGGAGGAAAACAAACAAACAAAATAAATGAAAGCTATATGGAAGTGCAGAGGAAAGAAATTACTCTCTACTTCCCACAAATGAGCGATGATTGACCACGTCCTTGAAGCAAGGCCTCAACGCACGCAGCCGGTGTTCGAGAGGAGGACCGAGGTCTTCTCAACGAGAGCCCACCCCTCCCCTCTTCTTCCTGTTTCCTCCTTTTATTGCTGAGTGTGACACCACATGGTATGGAATATCCCTTTGATTGGTTTAGGTCAGCTGCCATAGTGATGTTTCTCTCCTCACTTTTTGCCCACCCCCTAGGAGGGTTAGAGAAAGGCCCAATGCTGTGCCACTGCTGCTCAGCAGTAGACACAACACTGGTGTGATAACACTGCTGTTCCAGCTACAAGTACAGAGTACGGCACTGTATGGGCTGCTGCCGGGAAAGTTAACATTCCAGCCAGACCCAGTACAATCAGGTAGGTTTAGGGTGGTTTTGGGGTGGATCTATGATTTTGGGGATTTTCTTTCGTTTTTGGGCGTGATCCTATTCTTTTTGGGGGTGTTTGTGACGTGTTTTATGGTCTCCGTTGGGTTTTGTTGCGTTTTCCATTGTCATCGTGGTGAAAAATGGTAAATTGCGATTTTTGGAGAACTTCAGGTAGGTTTAGGGGGACTTCTGGGGTGGATTCATGGTATTTGAGTTTTTCTTCTGTTTTTTGGGGTGATCCTGTTCTTTTCTGGGGTATTTTTGACGTGTTTTTGGGTCTCCGTTGGGTTTCGTTGTGTTGTCAGTCGTCGTTAAGTTCAATGGGAGTGGATTGTGGGTTTTGGAGACGATCAAGTGAGTTTAGGGTGGTTTGGGGGGAAATTCATGGTATTGGGTTTCTTTCTTCTGATCCTGTTCTTTTTTGGCGTGTTTTTGACGTGTTTTTGGGTCTCCGTTGGGTTTTAGTTGGGTTTTGTTCGTAATCATGTTGGAAAATGGAAAATTCTGGGTTTTGGAGAACACCTGGTAGGTTTAGGATGGTTTTGGGATGGATCTATGGTTTTTTTTTTTTTTTTTTTTTTCTGTTTTTTTGGGGGGTTGATCCTGTTCTTTTTTGGGGTGTTTTTGACGTGTTTTGGGGTCTCCGCTGGGTTTCGTTGGGTTTTCCTTTGTCATCATGGTGGAAAAGTGTAAATTGTGGGTTTTGGAGATCATCATGTAGGTTAAGGGGGACTTTTGGGGTGGATCTATGGCTTTTGGGATTATCTTCCAGGTTTGGGGTTGATCGCGTTCTTGTTTGGGGTGTTTTTGAAGTGTTTTGTGGTCTCCATTGGATTTCGTTGGGTTCTCGTTGGTCGTTAAGTTCAATGGGAGTGGATTGTGGGTTTTGGAGAAGATCAAGTGAGTTTAGGGTGGTTTGGGGGGAAATTCATGGTATTGGGGTTTTTTCTTCTGATCCAGTTCTTTTTTGGCGTGTTTTTGACGTGTTTTTGGGTCTCCGTTAGGTTTTAGTTGGGTTTTGTTCGTAATCATGTTGGAAAATGGAAAATTCTGGGTTTTGGAGAACACCTGGTAGGTTTAGGATGGTTTTGGGATGGATCTATGGTTTTGTTTTTTTTTTTTTTTCTGTTTTTTGGGGGGTTGATCCTGTTCTTTTTTGGGGTGTTTATGCTGTTTTTTGGTGTCTCCGTTGGGCTTTGTTGGGTTCCTAATGGGTTTTATGATGGTTGGGAGTGGACTTTGGGTTTTGGAGAACATCAGTGTGGTGTTTTTACCGTGCTGGGCAGCTAAACCCCACAACCGCTCTCTCACTCCCCCTCCTTTAGATGAGGAGGGGGAGAAGTAAAGCAAAGAACAACTCACGGGTTGAGATAAGGATAATTATTTAAAGGGAAATAATTATAATAATTAAATAAAGACTACCATGAACTAAACAATTTAACTAAGGGGAAGTAAAAGGGAAAAGGGGAACAAGGGAGGAAAACAAACAAACAAAATAAATGAAAGCTATATGGAAGTGCAGAGGAAAGAAATTACTCTCTACTTCCCACAAATGAGCGATGATTGACCACGTCCTTGAAGCAAGGCCTCAACGCACGCAGCCGGTGTTCGAGAGGAGGACCGAGGTCTTCTCAACGAGAGCCCACCCCTCCCCTCTTCTTCCTGTTTCCTCCTTTTATTGCTGAGTGTGACACCACATGGTATGGAATATCCCTTTGATTGGTTTAGGTCAGCTGCCATAGTGATGTTTCTCTCCTCACTTTTTGCCCACCCCCTAGGAGGGTTAGAGAAAGGCCCAATGCTGTGCCACTGCTGCTCAGCAGTAGACACAACACTGGTGTGATAACACTGCTGTTCCAGCTACAAGTACAGAGTACGGCACTGTATGGGCTGCTGCCGGGAAAGTTAACATTCCAGCCAGACCCAGTACAATCAGGTAGGTTTAGGGTGGTTTTGGGGTGGATCTATGATTTTGGGGATTTTCTTTCGTTTTTGGGCGTGATCCTATTCTTTTTGGGGGTGTTTGTGACGTGTTTTATGGTCTCCGTTGGGTTTTGTTGCGTTTTCCATTGTCATCGTGGTGGAAAATGGTAAATTGCGATTTTTGGAGAACTTCAGGTAGGTTTAGGGGGACTTCTGGGGTGGATTCATGGTATTTGAGTTTTTCTTCTGTTTTTTGGGGTGATCCTGTTCTTTTCTGGGGTATTTTTGACGTGTTTTTGGGTCTCCGTTGGGTTTCGTTGTGTTGTCAGTCGTCGTTAAGTTCAATGGGAGTGGATTGTGGGTTTTGGAGACGATCAAGTGAGTTTAGGGTGGTTTGGGGGGAAATTCATGGTATTGGGTTTTTTTCTTCTGATCCAGTTCTTCTTTGGCGTGTTTTTGACGTGTTTTTGGGTCTCCGTTGGGTTTTAGTTGGGTTTTGTTCGTAATCATGTTGGAAAATGGAAAATTCTGGGTTTTGGAGAACACCTGGTAGGTTTAGGATGGTTTTGGGATGGATCTATGGTTTTGTTTTTTTTTTTTTTTTTCTGTTTTTTTGGGGGGTTGATCCTGTTCTTTTTTGGGGTGTTTTTGACGTGTTTTGGGGTCTCCGCTGGGTTTCGTTGGGTTTTCCTTTGTCATCATGGTGGAAAAGTGTAAATTGTGGGTTTTGTAGATCATCATGTAGGTTAAGGGGGACTTTTGGGGTGGATCTATGGCTTTTGGGATTATCTTCCAGGTTTGGGGTTGATCGCGTTCTTGTTTGGGGTGTTTTTGAAGTGTTTTGTGGTCTCCATTGGATTTCGTTGGGTTCTCGTTGGTCGTTAAGTTCAATGGGAGTGGATTGTGGGTTTTGGAGAAGATCAAGTGAGTTTAGGGTGGTTTGGGGGGAAATTCATGGTATTGGGGTTTTTTCTTCTGATCCAGTTCTTTTTTGGCGTGTTTTTGACGTGTTTTTGGGTCTCCGTTGGGTTTTAGTTGGGTTTTGTTCGTAATCATGTTGGAAAATGGAAAATTCTGGGTTTTGGAGAACACCTGGTAGGTTTAGGATGGTTTTGGGATGGATCTATGGTTTTGTTTTTTTTTTTTTTTTCTGTTTTTTGGGGGGTTGATCCTGTTCTTTTTTGGGGTGTTTATGCTGTTTTTTGGTGTCTCCGTTGGGCTTTGTTGGGTTCCTAATGGGTTTTATGGTGGTTGGGAGTGGACTTTGGGTTTTGGAGAACATCAGTGTGGTGTTTTTACCGTGCTGGGCAGCTAAACCCCACAACCGCTCTCTCACTCCCCCTCCTTTAGATGAGGAGGGGGAGAAGTAAAGCAAAGAACAACTCACGGGTTGAGATAAGGATAATTATTTAAAGGGAAATAATTATAATAATTAAATAAAGACTACCATGAACTAAACAATTTAACTAAGGGGAAGTAAAAGGGAAAAGGGGAACAAGGGAGGAAAACAAACAAACAAAATAAATGAAAGCTATATGGAAGTGCAGAGGAAAGAAATTACTCTCTACTTCCCACAAATGAGCGATGATTGACCACGTCCTTGAAGCAAGGCCTCAACGCACGCAGCCGGTGTTCGAGAGGAGGACCGAGGTCTTCTCAACGAGAGCCCACCCCTCCCCTCTTCTTCCTGTTTCCTCCTTTTATTGCTGAGTGTGACACCACATGGTATGGAATATCCCTTTGATTGGTTTAGGTCAGCTGCCATAGTGATGTTTCTCTCCTCACTTTTTGCCCACCCCCTAGGAGGGTTAGAGAAAGGCCCAATGCTGTGCCACTGCTGCTCAGCAGTAGACACAACACTGGTGTGATAACACTGCTGTTCCAGCTACAAGTACAGAGTACGGCACTGTATGGGCTGCTGCCGGGAAAGTTAACATTCCAGCCAGACCCAGTACAATCAGGTAGGTTTAGGGTGGTTTTGGGGTGGATCTATGATTTTGGGGATTTTCTTTCGTTTTTGGGCGTGATCCTATTCTTTTTGGGGGTGTTTGTGACGTGTTTTATGGTCTCCGTTGGGTTTTGTTGCGTTTTCCGTTGTCATCGTGGTGGAAAATGGTAAATTGCGATTTTTGGAGAACTTCAGGTAGGTTTAGGGGGACTTCTGGGGTGGATTCATGGTATTTGAGTTTTTCTTCTGTTTTTTGGGGTGATCCTGTTCTTTTCTGGGGTATTTTTGACGTGTTTTTGGGTCTCCGTTGGGTTTCGTTGTGTTGTCAGTCGTCGTTAAGTTCAATGGGAGTGGATTGTGGGTTTTGGAGACGATCAAGTGAGTTTAGGGTGGTTTGGGGGGAAATTCATGGTATTGGGTTTCTTTCTTCTGATCCTGTTCTTTTTTGGCGTGTTTTTGACGTGTTTTTGGGTCTCCGTTGGGTTTTAGTTGGGTTTTGTTCGTAATCATGTTGGAAAATGGAAAATTCTGGGTTTTGGAGAACACCTGGTAGGTTTAGGATGGTTTTGGGATGGATCTATGGTTTTTTTTTTTTTTTTTTTTTTCTGTTTTTTTGGGGGGTTGATCCTGTTCTTTTTTGGGGTGTTTTTGACGTGTTTTGGGGTCTCCGCTGGGTTTCGTTGGGTTTTCCTTTGTCATCATGGTGGAAAAGTGTAAATTGTGGGTTTTGGAGATCATCATGTAGGTTAAGGGGGACTTTTGGGGTGGATCTATGGCTTTTGGGATTATCTTCCAGGTTTGGGGTTGATCGCGTTCTTGTTTGGGGTGTTTTTGAAGTGTTTTGTGGTCTCCATTGGATTTCGTTGGGTTCTCGTTGGTCGTTAAGTTCAATGGGAGTGGATTGTGGGTTTTGGAGAAGATCAAGTGAGTTTAGGGTGGTTTGGGGGGAAATTCATGGTATTGGGGTTTTTTCTTCTGATCCAGTTCTTTTTTGGCGTGTTTTTGACGTGTTTTTGGGTCTCCGTTAGGTTTTAGTTGGGTTTTGTTCGTAATCATGTTGGAAAATGGAAAATTCTGGGGTTTGGAGAACACCTGGTAGGTTTAGGATGGTTTTGGGATGGATCTATGGTTTTTTTTTTTTTTTTTTTTTTTTTTTCTGTTTTTTGGGGGGTTGATCCTGTTCTTTTTTGGGGTGTTTATGCTGTTTTTTGGTGTCTCCGTTGGGCTTTGTTGGGTTCCTAATGGGTTTTATGGTGGTTGGGAGTGGACTTTGGGTTTTGGAGAACATCAGTGTGGTGTTTTTACCGTGCTGGGCAGCTAAACCCCACAACCGCTCTCTCACTCCCCCTCCTTTAGATGAGGAGGGGGAGAAGTAAAGCAAAGAACAACTCACGGGTTGAGATAAGGATAATTATTTAAAGGGAAATAATTATAATAATTAAATAAAGACTACCATGAACTAAACAATTTAACTAAGGGGAAGTAAAAGGGAAAAGGGGAACAAGGGAGGAAAACAAACAAACAAAATAAATGAAAGCTATATGGAAGTGCAGAGGAAAGAAATTACTCTCTACTTCCCACAAATGAGCGATGATTGACCACGTCCTTGAAGCAAAGCCTCAACGCACGCAGCCGGTGTTCGAGAGGAGGACCGAGGTCTTCTCAACGAGAGCCCACCCCTCCCCTCTTCTTCCTGTTTCCTCCTTTTATTGCTGAGTGTGACACCACATGGTATGGAATATCCCTTTGATTGGTTTAGGTCAGCTGCCATAGTGATGTTTCTCTCCTCACTTTTTGCCCACCCCCTAGGAGGGTTAGAGAAAGGCCCAATGCTGTGCCACTGCTGCTCAGCAGTAGACACAACACTGGTGTGATAACACTGCTGTTCCAGCTACAAGTACAGAGTACGGCACTGTATGGGCTGCTGCCGGGAAAGTTAACATTCCAGCCAGACCCAGTACAATCAGGTAGGTTTAGGGTGGTTTTGGGGTGGATCTATGATTTTGGGGATTTTCTTTCGTTTTTGGGCGTGATCCTATTCTTTTTGGGGGTGTTTGTGACGTGTTTTATGGTCTCCGTTGGGTTTTGTTGCGTTTTCCGTTGTCATCGTGGTGGAAAATGGTAAATTGCGATTTTTGGAGAACTTCAGGTAGGTTTAGGGGGACTTCTGGGGTGGATTCATGGTATTTGAGTTTTTCTTCTGTTTTTTGGGGTGATCCTGTTCTTTTCTGGGGTATTTTTGACGTGTTTTTGGGTCTCCGTTGGGTTTCGTTGTGTTGTCAGTCGTCGTTAAGTTCAATGGGAGTGGATTGTGGGTTTTGGAGACGATCAAGTGAGTTTAGGGTGGTTTGGGGGGAAATTCATGGTATTGGGTTTTTTTCTTCTGATCCTGTTCTTTTTTGGCGTGTTTTTGACGTGTTTTTGGGTCTCCGTTGGGTTTTAGTTGGGTTTTGTTCGTAATCATGTTGGAAAATGGAAAATTCTGGGTTTTGGAGAACACCTGGTAGGTTTAGGATGGTTTTGGGATGGATCTATGGTTTTGTTTGTTTTTTTTTTTTCTGTTTTTTGGGGGGTTGATCCTGTTCTTTTTTGGGGTGTTTATGCTGTTTTTTGGTGTCTCCGTTGGGCTTTGTTGGGTTCCTAATGGGTTTTATGGTGGTTGGGAGTGGACTTTGGGTTTTGGAGAACATCAGTGTGGTGTTTTTACCGTGCTGGGCAGCTAAACCCCACAACCGCTCTCTCACTCCCCCTCCTTTAGATGAGGAGGGGGAGAAGTAAAGCAAAGAACAACTCACGGGTTGAGATAAGGATAATTATTTAAAGGGAAATAATTATAATAATTAAATAAAGACTACCATGAACTAAACAATTTAACTAAGGGGAAGTAAAAGGGAAAAGGGGAACAAGGGAGGAAAACAAACAAACAAAATAAATGAAAGCTATATGGAAGTGCAGAGGAAAGAAATTACTCTCTACTTCCCACAAATGAGCGATGATTGACCACGTCCTTGAAGCAAGGCCTCAACGCACGCAGCCGGTGTTCGAGAGGAGGACCGAGGTCTTCTCAACGAGAGCCCACCCCTCCCCTCTTCTTCCTGTTTCCTCCTTTTATTGCTGAGTGTGACACCACATGGTATGGAATATCCCTTTGATTGGTTTAGGTCAGCTGCCATAGTGATGTTTCTCTCCTCACTTTTTGCCCACCCCCTAGGAGGGTTAGAGAAAGGCCCAATGCTGTGCCACTGCTGCTCAGCAGTAGACACAACACTGGTGTGATAACACTGCTGTTCCAGCTACAAGTACAGAGTACGGCACTGTATGGGCTGCTGCCGGGAAAGTTAACATTCCAGCCAGACCCAGTACAATCAGGTAGGTTTAGGGTGGTTTTGGGGTGGATCTATGATTTTGGGGATTTTCTTTCGTTTTTGGGCGTGATCCTATTCTTTTTGGGGGTGTTTGTGACGTGTTTTATGGTCTCCGTTGGGTTTTGTTGCGTTTTCCATTGTCATCGTGGTGGAAAATGGTAAATTGCGATTTTTGGAGAACTTCAGGTAGGTTTAGGGGGACTTCTGGGGTGGATTCATGGTATTTGAGTTTTTCTTCTGTTTTTTGGGGTGATCCTGTTCTTTTCTGGGGTATTTTTGACGTGTTTTTGGGTCTCCGTTGGGTTTCGTTGTGTTGTCAGTCGTCGTTAAGTTCAATGGGAGTGGATTGTGGGTTTTGGAGACGATCAAGTGAGTTTAGGGTGGTTTGGGGGGAAATTCATGGTATTGGGGTTTTTTCTTCTGATCCAGTTCTTTTTTGGCGTGTTTTTGACGTGTTTTTGGGTCTCCGTTGGGTTTTAGTTGGGTTTTGTTCGTAATCATGATGGAAAATGGAAAATTCTGGGTTTTGGAGAACACCTGGTAGGTTTAGGATGGTTTTGGGATGGATCTATGGTTTTGTTTTTTTTTTTTTTTTTTCTGTTTTTTTGGGGGGTTGATCCTGTTCTTTTTTGGGGTGTTTTTGACGTGTTTTGGGGTCTCCGCTGGGTTTCGTTGGGTTTTCCTTTGTCATCATGGTGGAAAAGTGTAAATTGTGGGTTTTGGAGATCATCATGTAGGTTAAGGGGGACTTTTGGGGTGGATCTATGGCTTTTGGGATTATCTTCCAGGTTTGGGGTTGATCGCGTTCTTGTTTGGGGTGTTTTTGAAGTGTTTTGTGGTCTCCATTGGATTTCGTTGGGTTCTCGTTGGTCGTTAAGTTCAATGGGAGTGGATTGTGGGTTTTGGAGAAGATCAAGTGAGTTTAGGGTGGTTTGGGGGGAAATTCATGGTATTGGGGTTTTTTCTTCTGATCCAGTCCATTTTTGGCGTGTTTTTGACGTGTTTTTGGGTCTCCGTTAGGTTTTAGTTGGGTTTTGTTCGTAATCATGTTGGAAAATGGAAAATTCTGGGGTTTGGAGAACACCTGGTAGGTTTAGGATGGTTTTGGGATGGATCTATGGTTTTGTTTTTTTTTTTTTTTTCTGTTTTTTGGGGGGTTGATCCTGTTCTTTTTTGGGGTGTTTATGCTGTTTTTTGGTGTCTCCGTTGGGCTTTGTTGGGTTCCTAATGGGTTTTATGGTGGTTGGGAGTGGACTTTGGGTTTTGGAGAACATCAGTGTGGTGTTTTTACCGTGCTGGGCAGCTAAACCCCACAACCGCTCTCTCACTCCCCCTCCTTTAGATGAGGAGGGGGAGAAGTAAAGCAAAGAACAACTCACGGGTTGAGATAAGGATAATTATTTAAAGGGAAATAATTATAATAATTAAATAAAGACTACCATGAACTAAACAATTTAACTAAGGGGAAGTAAAAGGGAAAAGGGGAACAAGGGAGGAAAACAAACAAACAAAATAAATGAAAGCTATATGGAAGTGCAGAGGAAAGAAATTACTCTCTACTTCCCACAAATGAGCGATGATTGACCACGTCCTTGAAGCAAGGCCTCAACGCACGCAGCCGGTGTTCGAGAGGAGGACCGAGGTCTTCTCAACGAGAGCCCACCCCTCCCCTCTTCTTCCTGTTTCCTCCTTTTATTGCTGAGTGTGACACCACATGGTATGGAATATCCCTTTGATTGGTTTAGGTCAGCTGCCATAGTGATGTTTCTCTCCTCACTTTTTGCCCACCCCCTAGGAGGGTTAGAGAAAGGCCCAATGCTGTGCCACTGCTGCTCAGCAGTAGACACAACACTGGTGTGATAACACTGCTGTTCCAGCTACAAGTACAGAGTACGGCACTGTATGGGCTGCTGCCGGGAAAGTTAACATTCCAGCCAGACCCAGTACAATCAGGTAGGTTTAGGGTGGTTTTGGGGTGGATCTATGATTTTGGGGATTTTCTTTCGTTTTTGGGCGTGATCCTATTCTTTTTGGGGGTGTTTGTGACGTGTTTTATGGTCTCCGTTGGGTTTTGTTGCGTTTTCCATTGTCATCGTGGTGGAAAATGGTAAATTGCGATTTTTGGAGAACTTCAGGTAGGTTTAGGGGGACTTCTGGGGTGGATTCATGGTATTTGAGTTTTTCTTCTGTTTTTTGGGGTGATCCTGTTCTTTTCTGGGGTATTTTTGACGTGTTTTTGGGTCTCCGTTGGGTTTCGTTGTGTTGTCAGTCGTCGTTAAGTTCAATGGGAGTGGATTGTGGGTTTTGGAGACGATCAAGTGAGTTTAGGGTGGTTTGGGGGGAAATTCATGGTATTGGGTTTTTTTCTTCTGATCCTGTTCTTTTTTGGCGTGTTTTTGACGTGTTTTTGGGTCTCCGTTGGGTTTTAGTTGGGTTTTGTTCGTAATCATGTTGGAAAATGGAAAATTCTGGGTTTTGGAGAACACCTGGTAGGTTTAGGATGGTTTTGGGATGGATCTATGGTTTTTTTTTTTTTTTTTTTTTTTTCTGTTTTTTTGGGGGGTTGATCCTGTTCTTTTTTGGGGTGTTTTTGACGTGTTTTGGGGTCTCCGCTGGGTTTCGTTGGGTTTTCCTTTGTCATCATGGTGGAAAAGTGTAAATTGTGGGTTTTGTAGATCATCATGTAGGTTAAGGGGGACTTTTGGGGTGGATCTATGGCTTTTGGGATTATCTTCCAGGTTTGGGGTTGATCGCGTTCTTGTTTGGGGTGTTTTTGAAGTGTTTTGTGGTCTCCATTGGATTTCGTTGGGTTCTCGTTGGTCGTTAAGTTCAATGGGAGTGGATTGTGGGTTTTGGAGAAGATCAAGTGAGTTTAGGGTGGTTTGGGGGGAAATTCATGGTATTGGGGTTTTTTCTTCTGATCCAGTTCTTTTTTGGCGTGTTTTTGACGTGTTTTTGGGTCTCCGTTAGGTTTTAGTTGGGTTTTGTTCGTAATCATGTTGGAAAATGGAAAATTCTGGGTTTTGGAGAACACCTGGTAGGTTTAGGATGGTTTTGGGATGGATCTATGGTTTTGTTTTTTTTTTTTTTTTCTGTTTTTTGGGGGGTTGATCCTGTTCTTTTTTGGGGTGTTTATGCTGTTTTTTGGTGTCTCCGTTGGGCTTTGTTGGGTTCCTAATGGGTTTTATGATGGTTGGGAGTGGACTTTGGGTTTTGGAGAACATCAGTGTGGTGTTTTTACCGTGCTGGGCAGCTAAACCCCACAACCGCTCTCTCACTCCCCCTCCTTTAGATGAGGAGGGGGAGAAGTAAAGCAAAGAACAACTCACGGGTTGAGATAAGGATAATTATTTAAAGGGAAATAATTATAATAATTAAATAAAGACTACCATGAACTAAACAATTTAACTAAGGGGAAGTAAAAGGGAAAAGGGGAACAAGGGAGGAAAACAAACAAACAAAATAAATGAAAGCTATATGGAAGTGCAGAGGAAAGAAATTACTCTCTACTTCCCACAAATGAGCGATGATTGACCACGTCCTTGAAGCAAGGCCTCAACGCACGCAGCCGGTGTTCGAGAGGAGGACCGAGGTCTTCTCAACGAGAGCCCACCCCTCCCCTCTTCTTCCTGTTTCCTCCTTTTATTGCTGAGTGTGACACCACATGGTATGGAATATCCCTTTGATTGGTTTAGGTCAGCTGCCATAGTGATGTTTCTCTCCTCACTTTTTGCCCACCCCCTAGGAGGGTTAGAGAAAGGCCCAATGCTGTGCCACTGCTGCTCAGCAGTAGACACAACACTGGTGTGATAACACTGCTGTTCCAGCTACAAGTACAGAGTACGGCACTGTATGGGCTGCTGCCGGGAAAGTTAACATTCCAGCCAGACCCAGTACAATCAGGTAGGTTTAGGGTGGTTTTGGGGTGGATCTATGATTTTGGGGATTTTCTTTCGTTTTTGGGCGTGATCCTATTCTTTTTGGGGGTGTTTGTGACGTGTTTTATGGTCTCCGTTGGGTTTTGTTGCGTTTTCCATTGTCATCGTGGTGGAAAATGGTAAATTGCGATTTTTGGAGAACTTCAGGTAGGTTTAGGGGGACTTCTGGGGTGGATTCATGGTATTTGAGTTTTTCTTCTGTTTTTTGGGGTGATCCTGTTCTTTTCTGGGGTATTTTTGACGTGTTTTTGGGTCTCCGTTGGGTTTCGTTGTGTTGTCAGTCGTCGTTAAGTTCAATGGGAGTGGATTGTGGGTTTTGGAGACGATCAAGTGAGTTTAGGGTGGTTTGGGGGGAAATTCATGGTATTGGGGTTTTTTCTTCTGATCCTGTTCTTTTTTGGCGTGTTTTTGACGTGTTTTTGGGTCTCCGTTGGGTTTTAGTTGGGTTTTGTTCGTAATCATGTTGGAAAATGGAAAATTCTGGGTTTTGGAGAACACCTGGTAGGTTTAGGATGGTTTTGGGATGGATCTATGGTTTTTTTTTTTTTTTTTTTCTGTTTTTTTGGGGGGTTGATCCTGTTCTTTTTTGGGGTGTTTTTGACGTGTTTTGGGGTCTCCGCTGGGTTTCGTTGGGTTTTCCTTTGTCATCATGGTGGAAAAGTGTAAATTGTGGGTTTTGGAGATCATCATGTAGGTTAAGGGGGACTTTTGGGGTGGATCTATGGCTTTTGGGATTATCTTCCAGGTTTGGGGTTGATCGCGTTCTTGTTTGGGGTGTTTTTGAAGTGTTTTGTGGTCTCCATTGGATTTCGTTGGGTTCTCGTTGGTCGTTAAGTTCAATGGGAGTGGATTGTGGGTTTTGGAGAAGATCAAGTGAGTTTAGGGTGGTTTGGGGGGAAATTCATGGTATTGGGGTTTTTTCTTCTGATCCAGTTCTTTTTTGGCGTGTTTTTGACGTGTTTTTGGGTCTCCGTTGGGTTTTAGTTGGGTTTTGTTCGTAATCATGTTGGAAAATGGAAAATTCTGGGTTTTGGAGAACACCTGGTAGGTTTAGGATGGTTTTGGGATGGATCTATGGTTTTGTTTTTTTTTTTTTTTTCTGTTTTTTGGGGGGTTGATCCTGTTCTTTTTTGGGGTGTTTATGCTGTTTTTTGGTGTCTCCGTTGGGCTTTGTTGGGTTCCTAATGGGTTTTATGGTGGTTGGGAGTGGACTTTGGGTTTTGGAGAACATCAGTGTGGTGTTTTTACCGTGCTGGGCAGCTAAACCCCACAACCGCTCTCTCACTCCCCCTCCTTTAGATGAGGAGGGGGAGAAGTAAAGCAAAGAACAACTCACGGGTTGAGATAAGGATAATTATTTAAAGGGAAATAATTATAATAATTAAATAAAGACTACCATGAACTAAACAATTTAACTAAGGGGAAGTAAAAGGGAAAAGGGGAACAAGGGAGGAAAACAAACAAACAAAATAAATGAAAGCTATATGGAAGTGCAGAGGAAAGAAATTACTCTCTACTTCCCACAAATGAGCGATGATTGACCACGTCCTTGAAGCAAGGCCTCAACGCACGCAGCCGGTGTTCGAGAGGAGGACCGAGGTCTTCTCAACGAGAGCCCACCCCTCCCCTCTTCTTCCTGTTTCCTCCTTTTATTGCTGAGTGTGACACCACATGGTATGGAATATCCCTTTGATTGGTTTAGGTCAGCTGCCATAGTGATGTTTCTCTCCTCACTTTTTGCCCACCCCCTAGGAGGGTTAGAGAAAGGCCCAATGCTGTGCCACTGCTGCTCAGCAGTAGACACAACACTGGTGTGATAACACTGCTGTTCCAGCTACAAGTACAGAGTACGGCACTGTATGGGCTGCTGCCGGGAAAGTTAACATTCCAGCCAGACCCAGTACAATCAGGTAGGTTTAGGGTGGTTTTGGGGTGGATCTATGATTTTGGGGATTTTCTTTCGTTTTTGGGCGTGATCCTATTCTTTTTGGGGGTGTTTGTGACGTGTTTTATGGTCTCCGTTGGGTTTTGTTGCGTTTTCCATTGTCATCGTGGTGGAAAATGGTAAATTGCGATTTTTGGAGAACTTCAGGTAGGTTTAGGGGGACTTCTGGGGTGGATTCATGGTATTTGAGTTTTTCTTCTGTTTTTTGGGGTGATCCTGTTCTTTTCTGGGGTATTTTTGACGTGTTTTTGGGTCTCCGTTGGGTTTCGTTGTGTTGTCAGTCGTCGTTAAGTTCAATGGGAGTGGATTGTGGGTTTTGGAGACGATCAAGTGAGTTTAGGGTGGTTTGGGGGGAAATTCATGGTATTGGGGTTTTTTCTTCTGATCCAGTTCTTTTTTGGCGTGTTTTTGACGTGTTTTTGGGTCTCCGTTGGGTTTTAGTTGGGTTTTGTTCGTAATCATGTTGGAAAATGGAAAATTCTGGGTTTTGGAGAACACCTGGTAGGTTTAGGATGGTTTTGGGATGGATCTATGGTTTTGTTTTTTTTTTTTTTTTTCTGTTTTTTTGGGGGGTTGATCCTGTTCTTTTTTGGGGTGTTTTTGACGTGTTTTGGGGTCTCCGCTGGGTTTCGTTGGGTTTTCCTTTGTCATCATGGTGGAAAAGTGTAAATTGTGGGTTTTGGAGATCATCATGTAGGTTAAGGGGGACTTTTGGGGTGGATCTATGGCTTTTGGGATTATCTTCCAGGTTTGGGGTTGATCGCGTTCTTGTTTGGGGTGTTTTTGAAGTGTTTTGTGGTCTCCATTGGATTTCGTTGGGTTCTCGTTGGTCGTTAAGTTCAATGGGAGTGGATTGTGGGTTTTGGAGAAGATCAAGTGAGTTTAGGGTGGTTTGGGGGGAAATTCATGGTATTGGGGTTTTTTCTTCTGATCCAGTCCATTTTTGGCGTGTTTTTGACGTGTTTTTGGGTCTCCGTTAGGTTTTAGTTGGGTTTTGTTCGTAATCATGTTGGAAAATGGAAAATTCTGGGTTTTGGAGAACACCTGGTAGGTTTAGGATGGTTTTGGGATGGATCTATGTTTTTTTTTTTTTTTTTTTTTTTTTCTGTTTTTTGGGGGGTTGATCCTGTTCTTTTTTGGGGTGTTTATGCTGTTTTTTGGTGTCTCCGTTGGGCTTTGTTGGGTTCCTAATGGGTTTTATGGTGGTTGGGAGTGGACTTTGGGTTTTGGAGAACATCAGTGTGGTGTTTTTACCGTGCTGGGCAGCTAAACCCCACAACCGCTCTCTCACTCCCCCTCCTTTAGATGAGGAGGGGGAGAAGTAAAGCAAAGAACAACTCACGGGTTGAGATAAGGATAATTATTTAAAGGGAAATAATTATAATAATTAAATAAAGACTACCATGAACTAAACAATTTAACTAAGGGGAAGTAAAAGGGAAAAGGGGAACAAGGGAGGAAAACAAACAAACAAAATAAATGAAAGCTATATGGAAGTGCAGAGGAAAGAAATTACTCTCTACTTCCCACAAATGAGCGATGATTGACCACGTCCTTGAAGCAAGGCCTCAACGCACGCAGCCGGTGTTCGAGAGGAGGACCGAGGTCTTCTCAACGAGAGCCCACCCCTCCCCTCTTCTTCCTGTTTCCTCCTTTTATTGCTGAGTGTGACACCACATGGTATGGAATATCCCTTTGATTGGTTTAGGTCAGCTGCCATAGTGATGTTTCTCTCCTCACTTTTTGCCCACCCCCTAGGAGGGTTAGAGAAAGGCCCAATGCTGTGCCACTGCTGCTCAGCAGTAGACACAACACTGGTGTGATAACACTGCTGTTCCAGCTACAAGTACAGAGTACGGCACTGTATGGGCTGCTGCCGGGAAAGTTAACATTCCAGCCAGACCCAGTACAATCAGGTAGGTTTAGGGTGGTTTTGGGGTGGATCTATGATTTTGGGGATTTTCTTTCGTTTTTGGGCGTGATCCTATTCTTTTTGGGGGTGTTTGTGACGTGTTTTATGGTCTCCGTTGGGTTTTGTTGCGTTTTCCATTGTCATCGTGGTGGAAAATGGTAAATTGCGATTTTTGGAGAACTTCAGGTAGGTTTAGGGGGACTTCTGGGGTGGATTCATGGTATTTGAGTTTTTCTTCTGTTTTTTGGGGTGATCCTGTTCTTTTCTGGGGTATTTTTGACGTGTTTTTGGGTCTCCGTTGGGTTTCGTTGTGTTGTCAGTCGTCGTTAAGTTCAATGGGAGTGGATTGTGGGTTTTGGAGAAGATCAAGTGAGTTTAGGGTGGTTTGGGGGGAAATTCATGGTATTGGGTTTTTTTCTTCTGATCCTGTTCTTTTTTGGCGTGTTTTTGACGTGTTTTTGGGTCTCCGTTGGGTTTTAGTTGGGTTTTGTTCGTAATCATGTTGGAAAATGGAAAATTCTGGGTTTTGGAGAACACCTGGTAGGTTTAGGATGGTTTTGGGATGGATCTATGGTTTTGTTTTTTTTTTTTTTCTGTTTTTTTGGGGGGTTGATCCTGTTCTTTTTTGGGGTGTTTTTGACGTGTTTTGGGGTCTCCGCTGGGTTTCGTTGGGTTTTCCTTTGTCATCATGGTGGAAAAGTGTAAATTGTGGGTTTTGGAGATCATCATGTAGGTTAAGGGGGACTTTTGGGGTGGATCTATGGCTTTTGGGATTATCTTCCAGGTTTGGGGTTGATCGCGTTCTTGTTTGGCGTGTTTTTGAAGTGTTTTGTGGTCTCCATTGGATTTCGTTGGGTTCTCGTTGGTCGTTAAGTTCAATGGGAGTGGATTGTGGGTTTTGGAGAAGATCAAGTGAGTTTAGGGTGGTTTGGGGGGAAATTCATGGTATTGGGGTTTTTTCTTCTGATCCAGTTCTTTTTTGGCGTGTTTTTGACGTGTTTTTGGGTCTCCGTTAGGTTTTAGTTGGGTTTTGTTCGTAATCATGTTGGAAAATGGAAAATTCTGGGTTTTGGAGAACACCTGGTAGGTTTAGGATGGTTTTGGGATGGATCTATGGTTTTGTTTTTTTTTGTTTTTTTTTTTCTGTTTTTTGGGGGGTTGATCCTGTTCTTTTTTGGGGTGTTTATGCTGTTTTTTGGTGTCTCCGTTGGGCTTTGTTGGGTTCCTAATGGGTTTTATGGTGGTTGGGAGTGGACTTTGGGTTTTGGAGAACATCAGTGTGGTGTTTTTACCGTGCTGGGCAGCTAAACCCCACAACCGCTCTCTCACTCCCCCTCCTTTAGATGAGGAGGGGGAGAAGTAAAGCAAAGAACAACTCACGGGTTGAGATAAGGATAATTATTTAAAGGGAAATAATTATAATAATTAAATAAAGACTACCATGAACTAAACAATTTAACTAAGGGGAAGTAAAAGGGAAAAGGGGAACAAGGGAGGAAAACAAACAAACAAAATAAATGAAAGCTATATGGAAGTGCAGAGGAAAGAAATTACTCTCTACTTCCCACAAATGAGCGATGATTGACCACGTCCTTGAAGCAAGGCCTCAACGCACGCAGCCGGTGTTCGAGAGGAGGACCGAGGTCTTCTCAACGAGAGCCCACCCCTCCCCTCTTCTTCCTGTTTCCTCCTTTTATTGCTGAGTGTGACACCACATGGTATGGAATATCCCTTTGATTGGTTTAGGTCAGCTGCCATAGTGATGTTTCTCTCCTCACTTTTTGCCCACCCCCTAGGAGGGTTAGAGAAAGGCCCAATGCTGTGCCACTGCTGCTCAGCAGTAGACACAACACTGGTGTGATAACACTGCTGTTCCAGCTACAAGTACAGAGTACGGCACTGTATGGGCTGCTGCCGGGAAAGTTAACATTCCAGCCAGACCCAGTACAATCAGGTAGGTTTAGGGTGGTTTTGGGGTGGATCTATGATTTTGGGGATTTTCTTTCGTTTTTGGGCGTGATCCTATTCTTTTTGGGGGTGTTTGTGACGTGTTTTATGGTCTCCGTTGGGTTTTGTTGCGTTTTCCATTGTCATTGTGGTGGAAAATGGTAAATTGCGATTTTTGGAGAACTTCAGGTAGGTTTAGGGGGACTTCTGGGGTGGATTCATGGTATTTGAGTTTTTCTTCTGTTTTTTGGGGTGATCCTGTTCTTTTCTGGGGTATTTTTGACGTGTTTTTGGGTC
Organism: Aythya ferina; assembly: GCF_964211825.1. Classification (NCBI taxonomy): domain Eukaryota; kingdom Metazoa; phylum Chordata; class Aves; order Anseriformes; family Anatidae; genus Aythya; species Aythya ferina. Next base: position 759,539 of record NW_028181458.1, read on the forward strand.
TCCGTTGGGTTTCGTTGTGTTGTCAGTCGTCGTTAAGTTCAATGGGAGTGGATTGTGGGTTTTGGAGACGATCAAGTGAGTTTAGGGTGGTTTGGGGGGAAATTCATGGTATTGGGGTTTTTTCTTTTGATCCTGTTCTTTTTTGGCGTGTTTTTGACGTGTTTTTGGGTCTCCGTTGGGTTTTAGTTGGGTTTTGTTCGTAATCATGTTGGAAAATGGAAAATTCTGGGTTTTGGAGAACACCTGGTAGGTTTAGGATGGTTTTGGGATGGATCTATGGTTTTGTTTTTTTTTTTTTTTCTGTTTTTTTGGGGGGTTGATCCTGTTCTTTTTTGGGGTGTTTTTGACGTGTTTTGGGGTCTCCGCTGGGTTTCGTTGGGTTTTCCTTTGTCATCATGGTGGAAAAGTGTAAATTGTGGGTTTTGGAGATCATCATGTAGGTTAAGGGGGACTTTTGGGGTGGATCTATGGCTTTTGGGATTATCTTCCAGGTTTGGGGTTGATCGCGTTCTTGTTTGGGGTGTTTTTGAAGTGTTTTGTGGTCTCCATTGGATTTCGTTGGGTTCTCGTTGGTCGTTAAGTTCAATGGGAGTGGATTGTGGGTTTTGGAGAAGATCAAGTGAGTTTAGGGTGGTTTGGGGGGAAATTCATGGTATTGGGGTTTTTTCTTCTGATCCAGTTCTTTTTTGGCGTGTTTTTGACGTGTTTTTGGGTCTCCGTTGGGTTTTAGTTGGGTTTTGTTCGTAATCATGTTGGAAAATGGAAAATTCTGGGTTTTGGAGAACACCTGGTAGGTTTAGGATGGTTTTGGGATGGATCTATGGTTTTGTTTTTTTTTTTTTTTTCTGTTTTTTTGGGGGGTTGATCCTGTTCTTTTTTGGGGTGTTTATGCTGTTTTTTGGTGTCTCCGTTGGGCTTTGTTGGGTTCCTAATGGGTTTTATGGTGGTTGGGAGTGGACTTTGGGTTTTGGAGAACATCAGTGTGGTGTTTTTACCGTGCTGGGCAGCTAAACCCCACAACCGCTCTCTCACTCCCCCTCCTTTAGATGAGGAGGGGGAGAAGTAAAGCAAAGAACAACTCACGGGTTGAGATAAGGATAATTATTTAAAGGGAAATAATTATAATAATTAAATAAAGACTACCATGAACTAAACAATTTAACTAAGGGGAAGTAAAAGGGAAAAGGGGAACAAGGGAGGAAAACAAACAAACAAAATAAATGAAAGCTATATGGAAGTGCAGAGGAAAGAAATTACTCTCTACTTCCCACAAATGAGCGATGATTGACCACGTCCTTGAAGCAAGGCCTCAACGCACGCAGCCGGTGTTCGAGAGGAGGACCGAGGTCTTCTCAACGAGAGCCCACCCCTCCCCTCTTCTTCCTGTTTCCTCCTTTTATTGCTGAGTGTGACACCACATGGTATGGAATATCCCTTTGATTGGTTTAGGTCAGCTGCCATAGTGATGTTTCTCTCCTCACTTTTTGCCCACCCCCTAGGAGGGTTAGAGAAAGGCCCAATGCTGTGCCACTGCTGCTCAGCAGTAGACACAACACTGGTGTGATAACACTGCTGTTCCAGCTACAAGTACAGAGTACGGCACTGTATGGGCTGCTGCCGGGAAAGTTAACATTCCAGCCAGACCCAGTACAATCAGGTAGGTTTAGGGTGGTTTTGGGGTGGATCTATGATTTTGGGGATTTTCTTTCGTTTTTGGGCGTGATCCTATTCTTTTTGGGGGTGTTTGTGACGTGTTTTATGGTCTCCGTTGGGTTTTGTTGCGTTTTCCGTTGTCATCGTGGTGGAAAATGGTAAATTGCGATTTTTGGAGAACTTCAGGTAGGTTTAGGGGGACTTCTGGGGTGGATTCATGGTATTTGAGTTTTTCTTCTGTTTTTTGGGGTGATCCTGTTCTTTTCTGGGGTATTTTTGACGTGTTTTTGGGTCTCCGTTGGGTTTCGTTGTGTTGTCAGTCGTCGTTAAGTTCAATGGGAGTGGATTGTGGGTTTTGGAGACGATCAAGTGAGTTTAGGGTGGTTTGGGGGGAAATTCATGGTATTGGGGTTTTTTCTTTTGATCCTGTTCTTTTTTGGCGTGTTTTTGACGTGTTTTTGGGTCTCCGTTGGGTTTTAGTTGGGTTTTGTTCGTAATCATGTTGGAAAATGGAAAATTCTGGGTTTTGGAGAACACCTGGTAGGTTTAGGATGGTTTTGGGATGGATCTATGGTTTTGTTTTTTTTTTTTTTCTGTTTTTTTGGGGGGTTGATCCTGTTCTTTTTTGGGGTGTTTTTGACGTGTTTTGGGGTCTCCGCTGGGTTTCGTTGGGTTTTCCTTTGTCATCATGGTGGAAAAGTGTAAATTGTGGGTTTTGGAGATCATCATGTAGGTTAAGGGGGACTTTTGGGGTGGATCTATGGCTTTTGGGATTATCTTCCAGGTTTGGGGTTGATCGCGTTCTTGTTTGGGGTGTTTTTGAAGTGTTTTGTGGTCTCCATTGGATTTCGTTGGGTTCTCGTTGGTCGTTAAGTTCAATGGGAGTGGATTGTGGGTTTTGGAGAAGATCAAGTGAGTTTAGGGTGGTTTGGGGGAAATTCATGGTATTGGGGTTTTTTCTTCTGATCCAGTTCTTTTTTGGCGTGTTTTTGACGTGTTTTTGGGTCTCCGTTGGGTTTTAGTTGGGTTTTGTTCGTAATCATGTTGGAAAATGGAAAATTCTGGGTTTTGGAGAACACCTGGTAGGTTTAGGATGGTTTTGGGATGGATCTATGGTTTTGTTTTGTTTTTTTTTTTTCTGTTTTTTGGGGGGTTGATCCTGTTCTTTTTTGGGGTGTTTATGCTGTTTTTTGGTGTCTCCGTTGGGCTTTGTTGGGTTCCTAATGGGTTTTATGGTGGTTGGGAGTGGACTTTGGGTTTTGGAGAACATCAGTGTGGTGTTTTTACCGTGCTGGGCAGCTAAACCCCACAACCGCTCTCTCACTCCCCCTCCTTTAGATGAGGAGGGGGAGAAGTAAAGCAAAGAACAACTCACGGGTTGAGATAAGGATAATTATTTAAAGGGAAATAATTATAATAATTAAATAAAGACTACCATGAACTAAACAATTTAACTAAGGGGAAGTAAAAGGGAAAAGGGGAACAAGGGAGGAAAACAAACAAACAAAATAAATGAAAGCTATATGGAAGTGCAGAGGAAAGAAATTACTCTCTACTTCCCACAAATGAGCGATGATTGACCACGTCCTTGAAGCAAAGCCTCAACGCACGCAGCCGGTGTTCGAGAGGAGGACCGAGGTCTTCTCAACGAGAGCCCACCCCTCCCCTCTTCTTCCTGTTTCCTCCTTTTATTGCTGAGTGTGACACCACATGGTATGGAATATCCCTTTGATTGGTTTAGGTCAGCTGCCATAGTGATGTTTCTCTCCTCACTTTTTGCCCACCCCCTAGGAGGGTTAGAGAAAGGCCCAATGCTGTGCCACTGCTGCTCAGCAGTAGACACAACACTGGTGTGATAACACTGCTGTTCCAGCTACAAGTACAGAGTACGGCACTGTATGGGCTGCTGCCGGGAAAGTTAACATTCCAGCCAGACCCAGTACAATCAGGTAGGTTTAGGGTGGTTTTGGGGTGGATCTATGATTTTGGGGATTTTCTTTCGTTTTTGGGCGTGATCCTATTCTTTTTGGGGGTGTTTGTGACGTGTTTTATGGTCTCCGTTGGGTTTTGTTGCGTTTTCCGTTGTCATCGTGGTGGAAAATGGTAAATTGCGATTTTTGGAGAACTTCAGGTAGGTTTAGGGGGACTTCTGGGGTGGATTCATGGTATTTGAGTTTTTCTTCTGTTTTTTGGGGTGATCCTGTTCTTTTCTGGGGTATTTTTGACGTGTTTTTGGGTCTCCGTTGGGTTTCGTTGTGTTGTCAGTCGTCGTTAAGTTCAATGGGAGTGGATTGTGGGTTTTGGAGACGATCAAGTGAGTTTAGGGTGGTTTGGGGGGAAATTCATGGTATTGGGGTTTTTTCTTTTGATCCTGTTCTTTTTTGGCGTGTTTTTGACGTGTTTTTGGGTCTCCGTTGGGTTTTAGTTGGGTTTTGTTCGTAATCATGTTGGAAAATGGAAAATTCTGGGTTTTGGAGAACACCTGGTAGGTTTAGGATGGTTTTGGGATGGATCTATGGTTTTGTTTTTTTTTTTTTTCTGTTTTTTTGGGGGGTTGATCCTGTTCTTTTTTGGGGTGTTTTTGACGTGTTTTGGGGTCTCCGCTGGGTTTCGTTGGGTTTTCCTTTGTCATCATGGTGGAAAAGTGTAAATTGTGGGTTTTGGAGATCATCATGTAGGTTAAGGGGGACTTTTGGGGTGGATCTATGGCTTTTGGGATTATCTTCCAGGTTTGGGGTTGATCGCGTTCTTGTTTGGGGTGTTTTTGAAGTGTTTTGTGGTCTCCATTGGATTTCGTTGGGTTCTCGTTGGTCGTTAAGTTCAATGGGAGTGGATTGTGGGTTTTGGAGAAGATCAAGTGAGTTTAGGGTGGTTTGGGGGAAATTCATGGTATTGGGGTTTTTTCTTCTGATCCAGTTCTTTTTTGGCGTGTTTTTGACGTGTTTTTGGGTCTCCGTTGGGTTTTAGTTGGGTTTTGTTCGTAATCATGTTGGAAAATGGAAAATTCTGGGTTTTGGAGAACACCTGGTAGGTTTAGGATGGTTTTGGGATGGATCTATGGTTTTGTTTTTTTTTTTTTTTTTTCTGTTTTTTGGGGGGTTGATCCTGTTCTTTTTTGGGGTGTTTATGCTGTTTTTTGGTGTCTCCGTTGGGCTTTGTTGGGTTCCTAATGGGTTTTATGGTGGTTGGGAGTGGACTTTGGGTTTTGGAGAACATCAGTGTGGTGTTTTTACCGTGCTGGGCAGCTAAACCCCACAACCGCTCTCTCACTCCCCCTCCTTTAGATGAGGAGGGGGAGAAGTAAAGCAAAGAACAACTCACGGGTTGAGATAAGGATAATTATTTAAAGGGAAATAATTATAATAATTAAATAAAGACTACCATGAACTAAACAATTTAACTAAGGGGAAGTAAAAGGGAAAAGGGGAACAAGGGAGGAAAACAAACAAACAAAATAAATGAAAGCTATATGGAAGTGCAGAGGAAAGAAATTACTCTCTACTTCCCACAAATGAGCGATGATTGACCACGTCCTTGAAGCAAGGCCTCAACGCACGCAGCCGGTGTTCGAGAGGAGGACCGAGGTCTTCTCAACGAGAGCCCACCCCTCCCCTCTTCTTCCTGTTTCCTCCTTTTATTGCTGAGTGTGACACCACATGGTATGGAATATCCCTTTGATTGGTTTAGGTCAGCTGCCATAGTGATGTTTCTCTCCTCACTTTTTGCCCACCCCCTAGGAGGGTTAGAGAAAGGCCCAATGCTGTGCCACTGCTGCTCAGCAGTAGACACAACACTGGTGTGATAACACTGCTGTTCCAGCTACAAGTACAGAGTACGGCACTGTATGGGCTGCTGCCGGGAAAGTTAACATTCCAGCCAGACCCAGTACAATCAGGTAGGTTTAGGGTGGTTTTGGGGTGGATCTATGATTTTGGGGATTTTCTTTCGTTTTTGGGCGTGATCCTATTCTTTTTGGGGGTGTTTGTGACGTGTTTTATGGTCTCCGTTGGGTTTTGTTGCGTTTTCCATTGTCATCGTGGTGGAAAATGGTAAATTGCGATTTTTGGAGAACTTCAGGTAGGTTTAGGGGGACTTCTGGGGTGGATTCATGGTATTTGAGTTTTTCTTCTGTTTTTTGGGGTGATCCTGTTCTTTTCTGGGGTATTTTTGACGTGTTTTTGGGTCTCCGTTGGGTTTTAGTTGGGTTTTGTTCGTAATCATGTTGGAAAATGGAAAATTCTGGGTTTTGGAGAACACCTGGTAGGTTTAGGATGGTTTTGGGATGGATCTATGGTTTTGTTTTTTTTTTTTTTCTGTTTTTTTGGGGGGTTGATCCTGTTCTTTTTTGGGGTGTTTTTGACGTGTTTTGGGGTCTCCGCTGGGTTTCGTTGGGTTTTCCTTTGTCATCATGGTGGAAAAGTGTAAATTGTGGGTTTTGGAGATCATCATGTAGGTTAAGGGGGACTTTTGGGGTGGATCTATGGCTTTTGGGATTATCTTCCAGGTTTGGGGTTGATCGCGTTCTTGTTTGGGGTGTTTTTGAAGTGTTTTGTGGTCTCCATTGGATTTCGTTGGGTTCTCGTTGGTCGTTAAGTTCAATGGGAGTGGATTGTGGGTTTTGGAGAAGATCAAGTGAGTTTAGGGTGGTTTGGGGGGAAATTCATGGTATTGGGGTTTTTTCTTCTGATCCAGTTCTTTTTTGGCGTGTTTTTGACGTGTTTTTGGGTCTCCGTTAGGTTTTAGTTGGGTTTTGTTCGTAATCATGTTGGAAAATGGAAAATTCTGGGTTTTGGAGAACACCTGGTAGGTTTAGGATGGTTTTGGGATGGATCTATGGTTTTGTTTTTTTTTTTTTTTCTGTTTTTTGGGGGGTTGATCCTGTTCTTTTTTGGGGTGTTTATGCTGTTTTTTGGTGTCTCCGTTGGGCTTTGTTGGGTTCCTAATGGGTTTTATGGTGGTTGGGAGTGGACTTTGGGTTTTGGAGAACATCAGTGTGGTGTTTTTACCGTGCTGGGCAGCTAAACCCCACAACCGCTCTCTCACTCCCCCTCCTTTAGATGAGGAGGGGGAGAAGTAAAGCAAAGAACAACTCACGGGTTGAGATAAGGATAATTATTTAAAGGGAAATAATTATAATAATTAAATAAAGACTACCATGAACTAAACAATTTAACTAAGGGGAAGTAAAAGGGAAAAGGGGAACAAGGGAGGAAAACAAACAAACAAAATAAATGAAAGCTATATGGAAGTGCAGAGGAAAGAAATTACTCTCTACTTCCCACAAATGAGCGATGATTGACCACGTCCTTGAAGCAAGGCCTCAACGCACGCAGCCGGTGTTCGAGAGGAGGACCGAGGTCTTCTCAACGAGAGCCCACCCCTCCCCTCTTCTTCCTGTTTCCTCCTTTTATTGCTGAGTGTGACACCACATGGTATGGAATATCCCTTTGATTGGTTTAGGTCAGCTGCCATAGTGATGTTTCTCTCCTCACTTTTTGCCCACCCCCTAGGAGGGTTAGAGAAAGGCCCAATGCTGTGCCACTGCTGCTCAGCAGTAGACACAACACTGGTGTGATAACACTGCTGTTCCAGCTACAAGTACAGAGTACGGCACTGTATGGGCTGCTGCCGGGAAAGTTAACATTCCAGCCAGACCCAGTACAATCAGGTAGGTTTAGGGTGGTTTTGGGGTGGATCTATGATTTTGGGGATTTTCTTTCGTTTTTGGGCGTGATCCTATTCTTTTTGGGGGTGTTTGTGACGTGTTTTATGGTCTCCGTTGGGTTTTGTTGCGTTTTCCGTTGTCATCGTGGTGGAAAATGGTAAATTGCGATTTTTGGAGAACTTCAGGTAGGTTTAGGGGGACTTCTGGGGTGGATTCATGGTATTTGAGTTTTTCTTCTGTTTTTTTGGGGTGATCCTGTTCTTTTCTGGGGTATTTTTGACGTGTTTTTGGGTCTCCGTTGGGTTTCGTTGTGTTGTCAGTCGTCGTTAAGTTCAATGGGAGTGGATTGTGGGTTTTGGAGACGATCAAGTGAGTTTAGGGTGGTTTGGGGGGAAATTCATGGTATTGGGTTTTTTTCTTCTGATCCTGTTCTTTTTTGGCGTGTTTTTGACGTGTTTTTGGGTCTCCATTGGGTTTTAGTTGGGTTTTGTTCGTAATCATGTTGGAAAATGGAAAATTCTGGGTTTTGGAGAACACCTGGTAGGTTTAGGATGGTTTTGGGATGGATCTATGGTTTTGTTTTTTTTTTTTTTTTTCTGTTTTTTTGGGGGGTTGATCCTGTTCTTTTTTGGGGTGTTTTTGACGTGTTTTGGGGTCTCCGCTGGGTTTCGTTGGGTTTTCCTTTGTCATCATGGTGGAAAAGTGTAAATTGTGGGTTTTGGAGATCATCATGTAGGTTAAGGGGGACTTTTGGGGTGGATCTATGGCTTTTGGGATTATCTTCCAGGTTTGGGGTTGATCGCGTTCTTGTTTGGGGTGTTTTTGAAGTGTTTTGTGGTCTCCATTGGATTTCGTTGGGTTCTCGTTGGTCGTTAAGTTCAATGGGAGTGGATTGTGGGTTTTGGAGAAGATCAAGTGAGTTTAGGGTGGTTTGGGGGGAAATTCATGGTATTGGGGTTTTTTCTTCTGATCCAGTTCTTTTTTGGCGTGTTTTTGACGTGTTTTTGGGTCTCCGTTGGGTTTTAGTTGGGTTTTGTTCGTAATCATGTTGGAAAATGGAAAATTCTGGGTTTTGGAGAACACCTGGTAGGTTTAGGATGGTTTTGGGATGGATCTATGGTTTTGTTTTTTTTTTTTTTTTCTGTTTTTTGGGGGGTTGATCCTGTTCTTTTTTGGGGTGTTTATGCTGTTTTTTGGTGTCTCCGTTGGGCTTTGTTGGGTTCCTAATGGGTTTTATGGTGGTTGGGAGTGGACTTTGGGTTTTGGAGAACATCAGTGTGGTGTTTTTACCGTGCTGGGCAGCTAAACCCCACAACCGCTCTCTCACTCCCCCTCCTTTAGATGAGGAGGGGGAGAAGTAAAGCAAAGAACAACTCACGGGTTGAGATAAGGATAATTATTTAAAGGGAAATAATTATAATAATTAAATAAAGACTACCATGAACTAAACAATTTAACTAAGGGGAAGTAAAAGGGAAAAGGGGAACAAGGGAGGAAAACAAACAAACAAAATAAATGAAAGCTATATGGAAGTGCAGAGGAAAGAAATTACTCTCTACTTCCCACAAATGAGCGATGATTGACCACGTCCTTGAAGCAAGGCCTCAACGCACGCAGCCGGTGTTCGAGAGGAGGACCGAGGTCTTCTCAACGAGAGCCCACCCCTCCCCTCTTCTTCCTGTTTCCTCCTTTTATTGCTGAGTGTGACACCACATGGTATGGAATATCCCTTTGATTGGTTTAGGTCAGCTGCCATAGTGATGTTTCTCTCCTCACTTTTTGCCCACCCCCTAGGAGGGTTAGAGAAAGGCCCAATGCTGTGCCACTGCTGCTCAGCAGTAGACACAACACTGGTGTGATAACACTGCTGTTCCAGCTACAAGTACAGAGTACGGCACTGTATGGGCTGCTGCCGGGAAAGTTAACATTCCAGCCAGACCCAGTACAATCAGGTAGGTTTAGGGTGGTTTTGGGGTGGATCTATGATTTTGGGGATTTTCTTTCGTTTTTGGGCGTGATCCTATTCTTTTTGGGGGTGTTTGTGACGTGTTTTATGGTCTCCGTTGGGTTTTGTTGCGTTTTCCGTTGTCATCGTGGTGGAAAATGGTAAATTGCGATTTTTGGAGAACTTCAGGTAGGTTTAGGGGGACTTCTGGGGTGGATTCATGGTATTTGAGTTTTTCTTCTGTTTTTTGGGGTGATCCTGTTCTTTTCTGGGGTATTTTTGACGTGTTTTTGGGTCTCCGTTGGGTTTCGTTGTGTTGTCAGTCGTCGTTAAGTTCAATGGGAGTGGATTGTGGGTTTTGGAGACGATCAAGTGAGTTTAGGGTGGTTTGGGGGGAAATTCATGGTATTGGGTTTTTTTCTTCTGATCCTGTTCTTTTTTGGCGTGTTTTTGACGTGTTTTTGGGTCTCCGTTGGGTTTTAGTTGGGTTTTGTTCGTAATCATGTTGGAAAATGGAAAATTCTGGGTTTTGGAGAACACCTGGTAGGTTTAGGATGGTTTTGGGATGGATCTATGGTTTTGTTTTTTTTTTTTTTTCTGTTTTTTTGGGGGGTTGATCCTGTTCTTTTTTGGGGTGTTTTTGACGTGTTTTGGGGTCTCCGCTGGGTTTCGTTGGGTTTTCCTTTGTCATCATGGTGGAAAAGTGTAAATTGTGGGTTTTGGAGATCATCATGTAGGTTAAGGGGGACTTTTGGGGTAAATCTATGGCTTTTGGGATTATCTTCCAGGTTTGGGGTTGATCGCGTTCTTGTTTGGGGTGTTTTTGAAGTGTTTTGTGGTCTCCATTGGATTTCGTTGGGTTCTCGTTGGTCGTTAAGTTCAATGGGAGTGGATTGTGGGTTTTGGAGAAGATCAAGTGAGTTTAGGGTGGTTTGGGGGGAAATTCATGGTATTGGGGTTTTTTCTTCTGATCCAGTCCTTTTTTGGCGTGTTTTTGACGTGTTTTTGGGTCTCCGTTGGGTTTTAGTTGGGTTTTGTTCGTAATCATGTTGGAAAATGGAAAATTCTGGGTTTTGGAGAACACCTGGTAGGTTTAGGATGGTTTTGGGATGGATCTATGGTTTTGTTTTTTTTTTTTTTTCTGTTTTTTGGGGGGTTGATCCTGTTCTTTTTTGGGGTGTTTATGCTGTTTTTTGGTGTCTCCGTTGGGCTTTGTTGGGTTCCTAATGGGTTTTATGGTGGTTGGGAGTGGACTTTGGGTTTTGGAGAACATCAGTGTGGTGTTTTTACCGTGCTGGGCAGCTAAACCCCACAACCGCTCTCTCACTCCCCCTCCTTTAGATGAGGAGGGGGAGAAGTAAAGCAAAGAACAACTCACGGGTTGAGATAAGGATAATTATTTAAAGGGAAATAATTATAATAATTAAATAAAGACTACCATGAACTAAACAATTTAACTAAGGGGAAGTAAAAGGGAAAAGGGGAACAAGGGAGGAAAACAAACAAACAAAATAAATGAAAGCTATATGGAAGTGCAGAGGAAAGAAATTACTCTCTACTTCCCACAAATGAGCGATGATTGACCACGTCCTTGAAGCAAGGCCTCAACGCACGCAGCCGGTGTTCGAGAGGAGGACCGAGGTCTTCTCAACGAGAGCCCACCCCTCCCCTCTTCTTCCTGTTTCCTCCTTTTATTGCTGAGTGTGACACCACATGGTATGGAATATCCCTTTGATTGGTTTAGGTCAGCTGCCATAGTGATGTTTCTCTCCTCACTTTTTGCCCACCCCCTAGGAGGGTTAGAGAAAGGCCCAATGCTGTGCCACTGCTGCTCAGCAGTAGACACAACACTGGTGTGATAACACTGCTGTTCCAGCTACAAGTACAGAGTACGGCACTGTATGGGCTGCTGCCGGGAAAGTTAACATTCCAGCCAGACCCAGTACAATCAGGTAGGTTTAGGGTGGTTTTGGGGTGGATCTATGATTTTGGGGATTTTCTTTCGTTTTTGGGCGTGATCCTATTCTTTTTGGGGGTGTTTGTGACGTGTTTTATGGTCTCCGTTGGGTTTTGTTGCGTTTTCCGTTGTCATCGTGGTGGAAAATGGTAAATTGCGATTTTTGGAGAACTTCAGGTAGGTTTAGGGGGACTTCTGGGGTGGATTCATGGTATTTGAGTTTTTCTTCTGTTTTTTGGGGTGATCCTGTTCTTTTCTGGGGTATTTTTGACGTGTTTTTGGGTCTCCGTTGGGTTTCGTTGTGTTGTCAGTCGTCGTTAAGTTCAATGGGAGTGGATTGTGGGTTTTGGAGACGATCAAGTGAGTTTAGGGTGGTTTGGGGGGAAATTCATGGTATTGGGTTTTTTTCTTCTGATCCTGTTCTTTTTTGGCGTGTTTTTGACGTGTTTTTGGGTCTCCGTTGGGTTTTAGTTGGGTTTTGTTCGTAATCATGTTGGAAAATGGAAAATTCTGGGTTTTGGAGAACACCTGGTAGGTTTAGGATGGTTTTGGGATGGATCTATGGTTTTGGTTTTTTTTTTTTTTCTGTTTTTTTGGGGGGTTGATCCTGTTCTTTTTTGGGGTGTTTTTGACGTGTTTTGGGGTCTCCGCTGGGTTTCGTTGGGTTTTCCTTTGTCATCATGGTGGAAAAGTGTAAATTGTGGGTTTTGGAGATCATCATGTAGGTTAAGGGGGACTTTTGGGGTAAATCTATGGCTTTTGGGATTATCTTCCAGGTTTGGGGTTGATCGCGTTCTTGTTTGGGGTGTTTTTGAAGTGTTTTGTGGTCTCCATTGGATTTCGTTGGGTTCTCGTTGGTCGTTAAGTTCAATGGGAGTGGATTGTGGGTTTTGGAGAAGATCAAGTGAGTTTAGGGTGGTTTGGGGGGAAATTCATGGTATTGGGGTTTTTTCTTCTGATCCAGTCCTTTTTTGGCGTGTTTTTGACGTGTTTTTGGGTCTCCGTTGGGTTTTAGTTGGGTTTTGTTCGTAATCATGTTGGAAAATGGAAAATTCTGGGTTTTGGAGAACACCTGGTAGGTTTAGGATGGTTTTGGGATGGATCTATGGTTTTGTTTTTTTTTTTTTTTCTGTTTTTTGGGGGGTTGATCCTGTTCTTTTTTGGGGTGTTTATGCTGTTTTTTGGTGTCTCCGTTGGGCTTTGTTGGGTTCCTAATGGGTTTTATGGTGGTTGGGAGTGGACTTTGGGTTTTGGAGAACATCAGTGTGGTGTTTTTACCGTGCTGGGCAGCTAAACCCCACAACCGCTCTCTCACTCCCCCTCCTTTAGATGAGGAGGGGGAGAAGTAAAGCAAAGAACAACTCACGGGTTGAGATAAGGATAATTATTTAAAGGGAAATAATTATAATAATTAAATAAAGACTACCATGAACTAAACAATTTAACTAAGGGGAAGTAAAAGGGAAAAGGGGAACAAGGGAGGAAAACAAACAAACAAAATAAATGAAAGCTATATGGAAGTGCAGAGGAAAGAAATTACTCTCTACTTCCCACAAATGAGTGATGATTGACCACGTCCTTGAAGCAAGGCCTCAACGCATGCAGCCGGTGTTCGAGAGGAGGACCGAGGTCTTCTCAACGAGAGCCCACCCCTCCCCTCTTCTTCCTGTTTCCTCCTTTTATTGCTGAGTGTGACACCACATGGTATGGAATATCCCTTTGATTGGTTTAGGTCAGCTGCCATAGTGATGTTTCTCTCCTCACTTTTTGCCCACCCCCTAGGAGGGTTAGAGAAAGGCCCAATGCTGTGCCACTGCTGCTCAGCAGTAGACACAACACTGGTGTGATAACACTGCTGTTCCAGCTACAAGTACAGAGTACGGCACTGTATGGGCTGCTGCCGGGAAAGTTAACATTCCAGCCAGACCCAGTACAATCAGGTAGGTTTAGGGTGGTTTTGGGGTGGATCTATGATTTTGGGGATTTTCTTTCGTTTTTGGGCGTGATCCTATTCTTTTTGGGGGTGTTTGTGACGTGTTTTATGGTCTCCGTTGGGTTTTGTTGCGTTTTCCGTTGTCATCGTGGTGGAAAATGGTAAATTGCGATTTTTGGAGAACTTCAGGTAGGTTTAGGGGGACTTCTGGGGTGGATTCATGGTATTTGAGTTTTTCTTCTGTTTTTTGGGGTGATCCTGTTCTTTTCTGGGGTATTTTTGACGTGTTTTTGGGTCTCCGTTGGGTTTCGTTGTGTTGTCAGTCGTCGTTAAGTTCAATGGGAGTGGATTGTGGGTTTTGGAGACGATCAAGTGAGTTTAGGGTGGTTTGGGGGGAAATTCATGGTATTGGGTTTTTTTCTTCTGATCCTGTTCTTTTTTGGCGTGTTTTTGACGTGTTTTTGGGTCTCCGTTGGGTTTTAGTTGGGTTTTGTTCGTAATCATGTTGGAAAATGGAAAATTCTGGGTTTTGGAGAACACCTGGTAGGTTTAGGATGGTTTTGGGATGGATCTATGGTTTTGTTTTGTTTTTTTTTTCTGTTTTTTTGGGGGGTTGATCCTGTTCTTTTTTGGGGTGTTTTTGACGTGTTTTGGGGTCTCCGCTGGGTTTCGTTGGGTTTTCCTTTGTCATCATGGTGGAAAAGTGTAAATTGTGGGTTTTGGAGATCATCATGTAGGTTAAGGGGGACTTTTGGGGTGGATCTATGGCTTTTGGGATTATCTTCCAGGTTTGGGGTTGATCGCGTTCTTGTTTGGGGTGTTTTTGAAGTGTTTTGTGGTCTCCATTGGATTTCGTTGGGTTCTCGTTGGTCGTTAAGTTCAATGGGAGTGGATTGTGGGTTTTGGAGACGATCAAGTGAGTTTAGGGTGGTTTGGGGGGAAATTCATGGTATTGGGTTTTTTTCTTCTGATCCTGTTCTTTTTTGGCGTGTTTTTGACGTGTTTTTGGGTCTCCGTTGGGTTTTAGTTGGGTTTTGTTCGTAATCATGTTGGAAAATGGAAAATTCTGGGTTTTGGAGAACACCTGGTAGGTTTAGGATGGTTTTGGGATGGATCTATGGTTTTGTTTTTTTTTTTTTTCTGTTTTTTTGGGGGGTTGATCCTGTTCTTTTTTGGGGTGTTTTTGACGTGTTTTGGGGTCTCCGCTGGGTTTCGTTGGGTTTTCCTTTGTCATCATGGTGGAAAAGTGTAAATTGTGGGTTTTGGAGATCATCATGTAGGTTAAGGGGGACTTTTGGGGTGGATCTATGGCTTTTGGGATTATCTTCCAGGTTTGGGGTTGATCGCGTTCTTGTTTGGGGTGTTTTTGAAGTGTTTTGTGGTCTCCATTGGATTTCGTTGGGTTCTCGTTGGTCGTTAAGTTCAATGGGAGTGGATTGTGGGTTTTGGAGAAGATCAAGTGAGTTTAGGGTGGTTTGGGGGGAAATTCATGGTATTGGGGTTTTTTCTTCTGATCCAGTTCTTTTTTGGCGTGTTTTTGACGTGTTTTTGGGTCTCCGTTGGGTTTTAGTTGGGTTTTGTTCGTAATCATGTTGGAAAATGGAAAATTCTGGGTTTTGGAGAACACCTGGTAGGTTTAGGATGGTTTTGGGATGGATCTATGGTTTTTTTTTTTTTTTTTTTTTTTTTCTGTTTTTTTGGGGGGTTGATCCTGTTCTTTTTTGGGGTGTTTATGCTGTTTTTTGGTGTCTCCGTTGGGCTTTGTTGGGTTCCTAATGGGTTTTATGGTGGTTGGGAGTGGACTTTGGGTTTTGGAGAACATCAGTGTGGTGTTTTTACCGTGCTGGGCAGCTAAACCCCACAACCGCTCTCTCACTCCCCCTCCTTTAGATGAGGAGGGGGAGAAGTAAAGCAAAGAACAACTCACGGGTTGAGATAAGGATAATTATTTAAAGGGAAATAATTATAATAATTAAATAAAGACTACCATGAACTAAACAATTTAACTAAGGGGAAGTAAAAGGGAAAAGGGGAACAAGGGAGGAAAACAAACAAACAAAATAAATGAAAGCTATATGGAAGTGCAGAGGAAAGAAATTACTCTCTACTTCCCACAAATGAGCGATGATTGACCACGTCCTTGAAGCAAGGCCTCAACGCACGCAGCCGGTGTTCGAGAGGAGGACCGAGGTCTTCTCAACGAGAGCCCACCCCTCCCCTCTTCTTCCTGTTTCCTCCTTTTATTGCTGAGTGTGACACCACATGGTATGGAATATCCCTTTGATTGGTTTAGGTCAGCTGCCATAGTGATGTTTCTCTCCTCACTTTTTGCCCACCCCCTAGGAGGGTTAGAGAAAGGCCCAATGCTGTGCCACTGCTGCTCAGCAGTAGACACAACACTGGTGTGATAACACTGCTGTTCCAGCTACAAGTACAGAGTACGGCACTGTATGGGCTGCTGCCGGGAAAGTTAACATTCCAGCCAGACCCAGTACAATCAGGTAGGTTTAGGGTGGTTTTGGGGTGGATCTATGATTTTGGGGATTTTCTTTCGTTTTTGGGCGTGATCCTATTCTTTTTGGGGGTGTTTGTGACGTGTTTTATGGTCTCCGTTGGGTTTTGTTGCGTTTTCCGTTGTCATCGTGGTGGAAAATGGTAAATTGCGATTTTTGGAGAACTTCAGGTAGGTTTAGGGGGACTTCTGGGGTGGATTCATGGTATTTGAGTTTTTCTTCTGTTTTTTGGGGTGATCCTGTTCTTTTCTGGGGTATTTTTGACGTGTTTTTGGGTCTCCGTTGGGTTTCGTTGTGTTGTCAGTCGTCGTTAAGTTCAATGGGAGTGGATTGTGGGTTTTGGAGATGATCAAGTGAGTTTAGGGTGGTTTGGGGGGAAATTCATGGTATTGGGTTTTTTTCTTCTGATCCTGTTCTTTTTTGGCGTGTTTTTGACGTGTTTTTGGGTCTCCGTTGGGTTTTAGTTGGGTTTTGTTCGTAATCATGTTGGAAAATGGAAAATTCTGGGTTTTGGAGAACACCTGGTAGGTTTAGGATGGTTTTGGGATGGATCTATGGTTTTGTTTTGTTTTTTTTTTCTGTTTTTTTGGGGGGTTGATCCTGTTCTTTTTTGGGGTGTTTTTGACGTGTTTTGGGGTCTCCGCTGGGTTTCGTTGGGTTTTCCTTTGTCATCATGGTGGAAAAGTGTAAATTGTGGGTTTTGGAGATCATCATGTAGGTTAAGGGGGACTTTTGGGGTGGATCTATGGCTTTTGGGATTATCTTCCAGGTTTGGGGTTGATCGCGTTCTTGTTTGGGGTGTTTTTGAAGTGTTTTGTGGTCTCCATTGGATTTCGTTGGGTTCTCGTTGGTCGTTAAGTTCAATGGGAGTGGATTGTGGGTTTTGGAGACGATCAAGTGAGTTTAGGGTGGTTTGGGGGGAAATTCATGGTATTGGGTTTTTTTCTTCTGATCCTGTTCTTTTTTGGCGTGTTTTTGACGTGTTTTTGGGTCTCCGTTGGGTTTTAGTTGGGTTTTGTTCGTAATCATGTTGGAAAATGGAAAATTCTGGGTTTTGGAGAACACCTGGTAGGTTTAGGATGGTTTTGGGATGGATCTATGGTTTTGTTTTTTTTTTTTTTCTGTTTTTTTGGGGGGTTGATCCTGTTCTTTTTTGGGGTGTTTTTGACGTGTTTTGGGGTCTCCGCTGGGTTTCGTTGGGTTTTCCTTTGTCATCATGGTGGAAAAGTGTAAATTGTGGGTTTTGGAGATCATCATGTAGGTTAAGGGGGACTTTTGGGGTGGATCTATGGCTTTTGGGATTATCTTCCAGGTTTGGGGTTGATCGCGTTCTTGTTTGGGGTGTTTTTGAAGTGTTTTGTGGTCTCCATTGGATTTCGTTGGGTTCTCGTTGGTCGTTAAGTTCAATGGGAGTGGATTGTGGGTTTTGGAGAAGATCAAGTGAGTTTAGGGTGGTTTGGGGGGAAATTCATGGTATTGGGGTTTTTTCTTCTGATCCAGTTCTTTTTTGGCGTGTTTTTGACGTGTTTTTGGGTCTCCGTTGGGTTTTAGTTGGGTTTTGTTCGTAATCATGTTGGAAAATGGAAAATTCTGGGTTTTGGAGAACACCTGGTAGGTTTAGGATGGTTTTGGGATGGATCTATGGTTTTTTTTTTTTTTTTTTTTTTTTTTCTGTTTTTTTGGGGGGTTGATCCTGTTCTTTTTTGGGGTGTTTATGCTGTTTTTTGGTGTCTCCGTTGGGCTTTGTTGGGTTCCTAATGGGTTTTATGGTGGTTGGGAGTGGACTTTGGGTTTTGGAGAACATCAGTGTGGTGTTTTTACCGTGCTGGGCAGCTAAACCCCACAACCGCTCTCTCACTCCCCCTCCTTTAGATGAGGAGGGGGAGAAGTAAAGCAAAGAACAACTCACGGGTTGAGATAAGGATAATTATTTAAAGGGAAATAATTATAATAATTAAATAAAGACTACCATGAACTAAACAATTTAACTAAGGGGAAGTAAAAGGGAAAAGGGGAACAAGGGAGGAAAACAAACAAACAAAATAAATGAAAGCTATATGGAAGTGCAGAGGAAAGAAATTACTCTCTACTTCCCACAAATGAGCGATGATTGACCACGTCCTTGAAGCAAGGCCTCAACGCACGCAGCCGGTGTTCGAGAGGAGGACCGAGGTCTTCTCAACGAGAGCCCACCCCTCCCCTCTTCTTCCTGTTTCCTCCTTTTATTGCTGAGTGTGACACCACATGGTATGGAATATCCCTTTGATTGGTTTAGGTCAGCTGCCATAGTGATGTTTCTCTCCTCACTTTTTGCCCACCCCCTAGGAGGGTTAGAGAAAGGCCCAATGCTGTGCCACTGCTGCTCAGCAGTAGACACAACACTGGTGTGATAACACTGCTGTTCCAGCTACAAGTACAGAGTACGGCACTGTATGGGCTGCTGCCGGGAAAGTTAACATTCCAGCCAGACCCAGTACAATCAGGTAGGTTTAGGGTGGTTTTGGGGTGGATCTATGATTTTGGGGATTTTCTTTCGTTTTTGGGCGTGATCCTATTCTTTTTGGGGGTGTTTGTGACGTGTTTTATGGTCTCCGTTGGGTTTTGTTGCGTTTTCCATTGTCATCGTGGTGGAAAATGGTAAATTGCGATTTTTGGAGAACTTCAGGTAGTTTTAGGGGGACTTCTGGGGTGGATTCATGGTATTTGAGTTTTTCTTCTGTTTTTTGGGGTGATCCTGTTCTTTTCTGGGGTATTTTTGACGTGTTTTTGGGTCTCCGTTGGGTTTCGTTGTGTTGTCAGTCGTCGTTAAGTTCAATGGGAGTGGATTGTGGGTTTTGGAGACGATCAAGTGAGTTTAGGGTGGTTTGGGGGGAAATTCATGGTATTGGGTTTTTTTCTTCTGATCCTGTTCTTTTTTGGCGTGTTTTTGACGTGTTTTTGGGTCTCCGTTGGGTTTTAGTTGGGTTTTGTTCGTAATCATGTTGGAAAATGGAAAATTCTGGGTTTTGGAGAACACCTGGTAGGTTTAGGATGGTTTTGGGATGGATCTATGGTTTTGTTTTTTTTTTTTTTTTCTGTTTTTTTGGGGGGTTGATCCTGTTCTTTTTTGGGGTGTTTTTGACGTGTTTTGGGGTCTCCGCTGGGTTTCGTTGGGTTTTCCTTTGTCATCATGGTGGAAAAGTGTAAATTGTGGGTTTTGGAGATCATCATGTAGGTTAAGGGGGACTTTTGGGGTGGATCTATGGCTTTTGGGATTATCTTCCAGGTTTGGGGTTGATCGCGTTCTTGTTTGGGGTGTTTTTGAAGTGTTTTGTGGTCTCCATTGGATTTCGTTGGGTTCTCGTTGGTCGTTAAGTTCAATGGGAGTGGATTGTGGGTTTTGGAGAAGATCAAGTGAGTTTAGGGTGGTTTGGGGGGAAATTCATGGTATTGGGGTTTTTTCTTCTGATCCAGTTCTTTTTTGGCGTGTTTTTGATGTGTTTTTGGGTCTCCGTTGGGTTTTAGTTGGGTTTTGTTCGTAATCATGTTGGAAAATGGAAAATTCTGGGTTTTGGAGAACACCTGGTAGGTTTAGGATGGTTTTGGGATGGATCTATGGTTTTGTTTTTTTTTTTTTTTCTGTTTTTTGGGGGGTTGATCCTGTTCTTTTTTGGGGTGTTTATGCTGTTTTTTGGTGTCTCCGTTGGGCTTTGTTGGGTTCCTAATGGGTTTTATGGTGGTTGGGAGTGGACTTTGGGTTTTGGAGAACATCAGTGTGGTGTTTTTACCGTGCTGGGCAGCTAAACCCCACAACCGCTCTCTCACTCCCCCTCCTTTAGATGAGGAGGGGGAGAAGTAAAGCAAAGAACAACTCACGGGTTGAGATAAGGATAATTATTTAAAGGGAAATAATTATAATAATTAAATAAAGACTACCATGAACTAAACAATTTAACTAAGGGGAAGTAAAAGGGAAAAGGGGAACAAGGGAGGAAAACAAACAAACAAAATAAATGAAAGCTATATGGAAGTGCAGAGGAAAGAAATTACTCTCTACTTCCCACAAATGAGCGATGATTGACCACGTCCTTGAAGCAAGGCCTCAACGCACGCAGCCGGTGTTCGAGAGGAGGACCGAGGTCTTCTCAACGAGAGCCCACCCCTCCCCTCTTCTTCCTGTTTCCTCCTTTTATTGCTGAGTGTGACACCACATGGTATGGAATATCCCTTTGATTGGTTTAGGTCAGCTGCCATAGTGATGTTTCTCTCCTCACTTTTTGCCCACCCCCTAGGAGGGTTAGAGAAAGGCCCAATGCTGTGCCACTGCTGCTCAGCAGTAGACACAACACTGGTGTGATAACACTGCTGTTCCAGCTACAAGTACAGAGTACGGCACTGTATGGGCTGCTGCCGGGAAAGTTAACATTCCAGCCAGACCCAGTACAATCAGGTAGGTTTAGGGTGGTTTTGGGGTGGATCTATGATTTTGGGGATTTTCTTTCGTTTTTGGGCGTGATCCTATTCTTTTTGGGGGTGTTTGTGACGTGTTTTATGGTCTCCGTTGGGTTTTGTTGCGTTTTCCATTGTCATCGTGGTGGAAAATGGTAAATTGCGATTTTTGGAGAACTTCAGGTAGGTTTAGGAAGACTTCTGGGGTGGATTCATGGTATTTGAGTTTTTCTTCTGTTTTTTGGGGTGATCCTGTTCTTTTCTGGGGTATTTTTGACGTGTTTTTGGGTCTCCGTTGGGTTTCGTTGTGTTGTCAGTCGTCGTTAAGTTCAATGGGAGTGGATTGTGGGTTTTGGAGACGATCAAGTGAGTTTAGGGTGGTTTGGGGGGAAATTCATGGTATTGGGTTTTTTTCTTCTGATCCTGTTCTTTTTTGGCGTGTTTTTGACGTGTTTTTGGGTCTCCGTTGGGTTTTAGTTGGGTTTTGTTCGTAATCATGTTGGAAAATGGAAAATTCTGGGTTTTGGAGAACACCTGGTAGGTTTAGGATGGTTTTGGGATGGATCTATGGTTTTGTTTTTTTTTTTTTTTTCTGTTTTTTTGGGGGGTTGATCCTGTTCTTTTTTGGGGTGTTTTTGACGTGTTTTGGGGTCTCCGCTGGGTTTCGTTGGGTTTTCCTTTGTCATCATGGTGGAAAAGTGTAAATTGTGGGTTTTGGAGATCATCATGTAGGTTAAGGGGGACTTTTGGGGTGGATCTATGGCTTTTGGGATTATCTTCCAGGTTTGGGGTTGATCGCGTTCTTGTTTGGGGTGTTTTTGAAGTGTTTTGTGGTCTCCATTGGATTTCGTTGGGTTCTCGTTGGTCGTTAAGTTCAATGGGAGTGGATTGTGGGTTTTGGAGAAGATCAAGTGAGTTTAGGGTGGTTTGGGGGGAAATTCATGGTATTGGGGTTTTTTCTTCTGATCCAGTTCTTTTTTGGCGTGTTTTTGATGTGTTTTTGGGTCTCCGTTGGGTTTTAGTTGGGTTTTGTTCGTAATCATGTTGGAAAATGGAAAATTCTGGGTTTTGGAGAACACCTGGTAGGTTTAGGATGGTTTTGGGATGGATCTATGGTTTTGTTTTTTTTTTTTTTTCTGTTTTTTGGGGGGTTGATCCTGTTCTTTTTTGGGGTGTTTATGCTGTTTTTTGGTGTCTCCGTTGGGCTTTGTTGGGTTCCTAATGGGTTTTATGGTGGTTGGGAGTGGACTTTGGGTTTTGGAGAACATCAGTGTGGTGTTTTTACCGTGCTGGGCAGCTAAACCCCACAACCGCTCTCTCACTCCCCCTCCTTTAGATGAGGAGGGGGAGAAGTAAAGCAAAGAACAACTCACGGGTTGAGATAAGGATAATTATTTAAAGGGAAATAATTATAATAATTAAATAAAGACTACCATGAACTAAACAATTTAACTAAGGGGAAGTAAAAGGGAAAAGGGGAACAAGGGAGGAAAACAAACAAACAAAATAAATGAAAGCTATATGGAAGTGCAGAGGAAAGAAATTACTCTCTACTTCCCACAAATGAGCGATGATTGACCACGTCCTTGAAGCAAGGCCTCAACGCACGCAGCCGGTGTTCGAGAGGAGGACCGAGGTCTTCTCAACGAGAGCCCACCCCTCCCCTCTTCTTCCTGTTTCCTCCTTTTATTGCTGAGTGTGACACCACATGGTATGGAATATCCCTTTGATTGGTTTAGGTCAGCTGCCATAGTGATGTTTCTCTCCTCACTTTTTGCCCACCCCCTAGGAGGGTTAGAGAAAGGCCCAATGCTGTGCCACTGCTGCTCAGCAGTAGACACAACACTGGTGTGATAACACTGCTGTTCCAGCTACAAGTACAGAGTACGGCACTGTATGGGCTGCTGCCGGGAAAGTTAACATTCCAGCCAGACCCAGTACAATCAGGTAGGTTTAGGGTGGTTTTGGGGTGGATCTATGATTTTGGGGATTTTCTTTTGTTTTTGGGCGTGATCCTATTCTTTTTGGGGGTGTTTGTGACGTGTTTTATGGTCTCCGTTGGGTTTTGTTGCGTTTTCCGTTGTCATCGTGGTGGAAAATGGTAAATTGCGATTTTTGGAGAACTTCAGGTAGTTTTAGGGGGACTTCTGGGGTGGATTCATGGTATTTGAGTTTTTCTTCTGTTTTTTGGGGTGATCCTGTTCTTTTCTGGGGTATTTTTGACGTGTTTTTGGGTCTCCGTTGGGTTTCGTTGTGTTGTCAGTCGTCGTTAAGTTCAATGGGAGTGGATTGTGGGTTTTGGAGACGATCAAGTGAGTTTAGGGTGGTTTGGGGGGAAATTCATGGTATTGGGTTTTTTTCTTCTGATCCTGTTCTTTTTTGGCGTGTTTTTGACGTGTTTTTGGGTCTCCGTTGGGTTTTAGTTGGGTTTTGTTCGTAATCATGTTGGAAAATGGAAAATTCTGGGTTTTGGAGAACACCTGGTAGGTTTAGGATGGTTTTGGGATGGATCTATGGTTTTGTTTTTTTTTTTTTTTTTCTGTTTTTTTGGGGGGTTGATCCTGTTCTTTTTTGGGGTGTTTTTGACGTGTTTTGGGGTCTCCGCTGGGTTTCGTTGGGTTTTCCTTTGTCATCATGGTGGAAAAGTGTAAATTGTGGGTTTTGGAGATCATCATGTAGGTTAAGGGGGACTTTTGGGGTGGATCTATGGCTTTTGGGATTATCTTCCAGGTTTGGGGTTGATCGCGTTCTTGTTTGGGGTGTTTTTGAAGTGTTTTGTGGTCTCCATTGGATTTCGTTGGGTTCTCGTTGGTCGTTAAGTTCAATGGGAGTGGATTGTGGGTTTTGGAGAAGATCAAGTGAGTTTAGGGTGGTTTGGGGGGAAATTCATGGTATTGGGGTTTTTTCTTCTGATCCAGTTCTTTTTTGGCGTGTTTTTGACGTGTTTTTGGGTCTCCGTTGGGTTTTAGTTGGGTTTTGTTCGTAATCATGTTGGAAAATGGAAAATTCTGGGTTTTGGAGAACACCTGGTAGGTTTAGGATGGTTTTGGGATGGATCTATGGTTTTTTTTTTTTTTTTTTTTTTTTCTGTTTTTTTGGGGGGTTGATCCTGTTCTTTTTTGGGGTGTTTTTGACGTGTTTTGGGGTCTCCGCTGGGTTTCGTTGGGTTTTCCTTTGTCATCATGGTGGAAAAGTGTAAATTGTGGGTTTTGGAGATCATCATGTAGGTTAAGGGGGACTTTTGGGGTGGATCTATGGCTTTTGGGGTTTTCTTTCGTTTTTGGGGGTGATCCTGTTCTTGTTTGGGTTGTTTATGCCGTGTTTTGGTGTCTCCGTTGGGTGTTGTTGTGTTCCTAATGGGTTTTATGGTGGTCGGGAGTGGACTTTGGGATTTGGAGAACATCAGGTAGGTTTAGGGGGACATTTGGGGTGGATCTATGGTTTTGGGGTATTTTCTTCCAGTTTTCTGGGGTGATCCTGTTCTTTTTTGTGGTGTTTTTGACGTGTTTTGTGGTCTCCGTTAGGTTTTGTTGGGTTCTTGTATTCATCATGGTGAATGGGAGTGAAATGTGGGATTTGGAGAAGATCAGGTGGGTATAGGGTGGTTTTGTGGGGAAATTCATGGTTTTTGTTTTTTTTTTTACTTCTTATCCAGTTCTTTTTTGGGGTGTTTTTAACGTGTTTTGGGGTCTCCGTTGGGTTTCATTTGGTTTTCCGTTGTCATCATGGTGGAAAAGTGTAAATTGTGGGTTTTGGAGAACATCAGGTAGGTTTAGGGGGACCTTCGGGGTGGATCTATGGCTTTTGGGATTTTCTTGTGTTTTCTGGGGTGATCGTGTTCTTTTTTGGCGTGTTTTTGACGTGTTTTGTGGTCTCCCTTGGGTTTTAGTTGGCTTCTTATTGGTCTTCAGGTTGGAATAGTTTAAATTGTGGGTTTTGGAGAACATCAGGTAGGTTTAGGGGGATATTTGGGGTGGATCTATGGCTTTTGGGATTATCTTCCAGGTTTGGGGTTGATCGCGTTCTTGTTTGGGGTGTTTTTGAAGTGTTTTGTGGTCTCCATTGGATTTCGTTGGGTTCTCGTTGGTCGTTAAGTTCAATGGGAGTGGATTGTGGGTTTTGGAGAAGATCAAGTGAGTTTAGGGTGGTTTGGGGGGAAATTCATGGTATTGGGGTTTTTTCTTCTGATCCAGTCCATTTTTGGCGTGTTTTTGACGTGTTTTTGGGTCTCCGTTGGGTTTTAGTTGGGTTTTGTTCGTAATCATGTTGGAAAATGGAAAATTCTGGGTTTTGGAGAACACCTGGTAGGTTTAGGATGGTTTTGGGATGGATCTATGGTTTTGTTTTTTTTTTTTTTCTGTTTTTTTGGGGGGTTGATCCTGTTCTTTTTTGGGGTGTTTTTGACGTGTTTTGGGGTCTCCGCTGGGTTTCGTTGGGTTTTCCTTTGTCATCATGGTGGAAAAGTGTAAATTGTGGGTTTTGGAGATCATCATGTAGGTTAAGGGGGACTTTTGGGGTGGATCTATGGCTTTTGGGATTATCTTCCAGGTTTGGGGTTGATCGCGTTCTTGTTTGGGGTGTTTTTGAAGTGTTTTGTGGTCTCCATTGGATTTCGTTGGGTTCTCGTTGGTCGTTAAGTTCAATGGGAGTGGATTGTGGGTTTTGGAGAAGATCAAGTGAGTTTAGGGTGGTTTGGGGGGAAATTCATGGTATTGGGGTTTTTTCTTCTGATCCAGTTCTTTTTTGGCGTGTTTTTGACGTGTTTTTGGGTCTCCGTTGGGTTTTAGTTGGGTTTTGTTCGTAATCATGTTGGAAAATGGAAAATTCTGGGTTTTGGAGAACACCTGGTAGGTTTAGGATGGTTTTGGGATGGATCTATGGTTTTGTTTTTTTTTTTTTTTCTGTTTTTTGGGGGGTTGATCCTGTTCTTTTTTGGGGTGTTTATGCTGTTTTTTGGTGTCTCCGTTGGGCTTTGTTGGGTTCCTAATGGGTTTTATGGTGGTTGGGAGTGGACTTTGGGTTTTGGAGAACATCAGTGTGGTGTTTTTACCGTGCTGGGCAGCTAAACCCCACAACCGCTCTCTCACTCCCCCTCCTTTAGATGAGGAGGGGGAGAAGTAAAGCAAAGAACAACTCACGGGTTGAGATAAGGATAATTATTTAAAGGGAAATAATTATAATAATTAAATAAAGACTACCATGAACTAAACAATTTAACTAAGGGGAAGTAAAAGGGAAAAGGGGAACAAGGGAGGAAAACAAACAAACAAAATAAATGAAAGCTATATGGAAGTGCAGAGGAAAGAAATTACTCTCTACTTCCCACAAATGAGCGATGATTGACCACGTCCTTGAAGCAAGGCCTCAACGCACGCAGCCGGTGTTCGAGAGGAGGACCGAGGTCTTCTCAACGAGAGCCCACCCCTCCCCTCTTCTTCCTGTTTCCTCCTTTTATTGCTGAGTGTGACACCACATGGTATGGAATATCCCTTTGATTGGTTTAGGTCAGCTGCCATAGTGATGTTTCTCTCCTCACTTTTTGCCCACCCCCTAGGAGGGTTAGAGAAAGGCCCAATGCTGTGCCACTGCTGCTCAGCAGTAGACACAACACTGGTGTGATAACACTGCTGTTCCAGCTACAAGTACAGAGTACGGCACTGTATGGGCTGCTGCCGGGAAAGTTAACATTCCAGCCAGACCCAGTACAATCAGGTAGGTTTAGGGTGGTTTTGGGGTGGATCTATGATTTTGGGGATTTTCTTTCGTTTTTGGGCGTGATCCTATTCTTTTTGGGGGTGTTTGTGACGTGTTTTATGGTCTCCGTTGGGTTTTGTTGCGTTTTCCGTTGTCATCGTGGTGGAAAATGGTAAATTGCGATTTTTGGAGAACTTCAGGTAGGTTTAGGAAGACTTCTGGGGTGGATTCATGGTATTTGAGTTTTTCTTCTGTTTTTTGGGGTGATCCTGTTCTTTTCTGGGGTATTTTTGACGTGTTTTTGGGTCTCCGTTGGGTTTCGTTGTGTTGTCAGTCGTCGTTAAGTTCAATGGGAGTGGATTGTGGGTTTTGGAGACGATCAAGTGAGTTTAGGGTGGTTTGGGGGGAAATTCATGGTATTGGGTTTTTTTCTTCTGATCCTGTTCTTTTTTGGCGTGTTTTTGACGTGTTTTTGGGTCTCCGTTGGGTTTTAGTTGGGTTTTGTTCGTAATCATGTTGGAAAATGGAAAATTCTGGGTTTTGGAGAACACCTGGTAGGTTTAGGATGGTTTTGGGATGGATCTATGGTTTTGTTTTGTTTTTTTTTTTTCTGTTTTTTTGGGGGGTTGATCCTGTTCTTTTTTGGGGTGTTTTTGACGTGTTTTGGGGTCTCCGCTGGGTTTCGTTGGGTTTTCCTTTGTCATCATGGTGGAAAAGTGTAAATTGTGGGTTTTGGAGATCATCATGTAGGTTAAGGGGGACTTTTGGGGTGGATCTATGGCTTTTGGGATTATCTTCCAGGTTTGGGGTTGATCGCGTTCTTGTTTGGGGTGTTTTTGAAGTGTTTTGTGGTCTCCATTGGATTTCGTTGGGTTCTCGTTGGTCGTTAAGTTCAATGGGAGTGGATTGTGGGTTTTGGAGAAGATCAAGTGAGTTTAGGGTGGTTTGGGGGGAAATTCATGGTATTGGGGTTTTTTCTTCTGATCCAGTTCTTTTTTGGCGTGTTTTTGACGTGTTTTTGGGTCTCCGTTGGGTTTTAGTTGGGTTTTGTTCGTAATCATGTTGGAAAATGGAAAATTCTGGGTTTTGGAGAACACCTGGTAGGTTTAGGATGGTTTTGGGATGGATCTATGGTTTTGTTTTGGTTTTTTTTTCTGTTTTTTTGGGGGGTTGATCCTGTTCTTTTTTGGGGTGTTTATGCTGTTTTTTGGTGTCTCCGTTGGGCTTTGTTGGGTTCCTAATGGGTTTTATGGTGGTTGGGAGTGGACTTTGGGTTTTGGAGAACATCAGTGTGGTGTTTTTACCATGCTGGGCAGCTAAACCCCACAACCGCTCTCTCACTCCCCCTCCTTTAGATGAGGAGGGGGAGAAGTAAAGCAAAGAACAACTCACGGGTTGAGATAAGGATAATTATTTAAAGGGAAATAATTATAATAATTAAATAAAGACTACCATGAACTAAACAATTTAACTAAGGGGAAGTAAAAGGGAAAAGGGGAACAAGGGAGGAAAACAAACAAACAAAATAAATGAAAGCTATATGGAAGTGCAGAGGAAAGAAATTACTCTCTACTTCCCACAAATGAGCGATGATTGACCACGTCCTTGAAGCAAGGCCTCAACGCACGCAGCCGGTGTTCGAGAGGAGGACCGAGGTCTTCTCAACGAGAGCCCACCCCTCCCCTCTTCTTCCTGTTTCCTCCTTTTATTGCTGAGTGTGACACCACATGGTATGGAATATCCCTTTGATTGGTTTAGGTCAGCTGCCATAGTGATGTTTCTCTCCTCACTTTTTGCCCACCCCCTAGGAGGGTTAGAGAAAGGCCCAATGCTGTGCCACTGCTGCTCAGCAGTAGACACAACACTGGTGTGATAACACTGCTGTTCCAGCTACAAGTACAGAGTACGGCACTGTATGGGCTGCTGCCGGGAAAGTTAACATTCCAGCCAGACCCAGTACAATCAGGTAGGTTTAGGGTGGTTTTGGGGTGGATCTATGATTTTGGGGATTTTCTTTCGTTTTTGGGCGTGATCCTATTCTTTTTGGGGGTGTTTGTGACGTGTTTTATGGTCTCCGTTGGGTTTTGTTGCGTTTTCCGTTGTCATCGTGGTGGAAAATGGTAAATTGCGATTTTTGGAGAACTTCAGGTAGTTTTAGGAAGACTTCTGGGGTGGATTCATGGTATTTGAGTTTTTCTTCTGTTTTTTGGGGTGATCCTGTTCTTTTCTGGGGTATTTTTGACGTGTTTTTGGGTCTCCGTTGGGTTTCGTTGTGTTGTCAGTCGTCGTTAAGTTCAATGGGAGTGGATTGTGGGTTTTGGAGACGATCAAGTGAGTTTAGGGTGGTTTGGGGGGAAATTCATGGTATTGGGTTTTTTTCTTCTGATCCTGTTCTTTTTTGGCGTGTTTTTGACGTGTTTTTGGGTCTCCGTTGGGTTTTAGTTGGGTTTTGTTCGTAATCATGTTGGAAAATGGAAAATTCTGGGTTTTGGAGAACACCTGGTAGGTTTAGGATGGTTTTGGGATGGATCTATGGTTTTGTTCTTTTTTTTTTTTTCTGTTTTTTTGGGGGGTTGATCCTGTTCTTTTTTGGGGTGTTTTTGACGTGTTTTGGGGTCTCCGCTGGGTTTCGTTGGGTTTTCCTTTGTCATCATGGTGGAAAAGTGTAAATTGTGGGTTTTGGAGATCATCATGTAGGTTAAGGGGGACTTTTGGGGTGGATCTATGGCTTTTGGGATTATCTTCCAGGTTTGGGGTTGATCGCGTTCTTGTTTGGGGTGTTTTTGAAGTGTTTTGTGGTCTCCATTGGATTTCGTTGGGTTCTCGTTAATCGTTAAGTTCAATGGGAGTGGATTGTGGGTTTTGGAGAAGATCAAGTGAGTTTAGGGTGGTTTGGGGGGAAATTCATGGTATTGGGGTTTTTTCTTCTGATCCAGTCCATTTTTGGCGTGTTTTTGACGTGTTTTTGGGTCTCCATTGGGTTTTAGTTGGGTTTTGTTCGTAATCATGTTGGAAAATGGAAAATTCTGGGTTTTGGAGAACACCTGGTAGGTTTAGGATGGTTTTGGGATGGATCTATGGTTTTGTTTTTTTTTTTTTTTTTTTTTTCTGTTTTTTTGGGGGGTTGATCCTGTTCTTTTTTGGGGTGTTTTTGACGTGTTTTGGGGTCTCCGCTGGGTTTCGTTGGGTTTTCCTTTGTCATCATGGTGGAAAAGTGTAAATTGTGGGTATTGGAGATCATCATGTAGGTTAAGGGGGACTTTTGGGGTGGATCTATGGCTTTTGGGATTATCTTCCAGGTTTGGGGTTGATCGCGTTCTTGTTTGGGGTGTTTTTGAAGTGTTTTGTGGTCTCCATTAGATTTCGTTGGGTTCTCGTTGGTCGTTAAGTTCAATGGGAGTGGATTGTGGGTTTTGGAGAAGATCAAGTGAGTTTAGGGTGGTTTGGGGGGAAATTCATGGTATTGGGGTTTTTTCTTCTGATCCAGTCCATTTTTGGCGTGTTTTTGACGTGTTTTTGGGTCTCCATTGGGTTTTAGTTGGGTTTTGTTCGTAATCATGTTGGAAAATGGAAAATTCTGGGTTTTGGAGAACACCTGGTAGGTTTAGGATGGTTTTGGGATGGATCTATGGTTTTGTTTTTTTTTTTTTTTTTCTGTTTTTTTGGGGGGTTGATCCTGTTCTATTTTGGGGTGTTTTTGACGTGTTTTGGGGTCTCCGCTGGGTTTCGTTGGGTTTTCCTTTGTCATCATGGTGGAAAAGTGTAAATTGTGGGTTTTGGAGATCATCATGTAGGTTAAGGGGGACTTTTGGGGTGGATCTATGGCTTTTGGGATTATCTTCCAGGTTTGGGGTTGATCGCGTTCTTGTTTGGCGTGTTTTTGAAGTGTTTTGTGGTCTCCATTGGATTTCGTTGGGTTCTCGTTGGTCGTTAAGTTCAATGGGAGTGGATTGTGGGTTTTGGAGAAGATCAAGTGAGTTTAGGGTGGTTTGGGGGGAAATTCATGGTATTGGGGTTTTTTCTTCTGATCCAGTGCTTTTTTGGCGTGTTTTTGACGTGTTTTTGGGTCTCCGTTGGGTTTTAGTTGGGTTTTGTTCGTAATCATGTTGGAAAATGGAAAATTCTGGGTTTTGGAGAACACCTGGTAGGTTTAGGATGGTTTTGGGATGGATCTATGGTTTTGTTTTTTTTTTTTTTTCTGTTTTTTTGGGGGGTTGATCCTGTTCTTTTTTGGGGTGTTTATGCTGTTTTTTGGTGTCTCCGTTGGGCTTTGTTGGGTTCCTAATGGGTTTTATGGTGGTTGGGAGTGGACTTTGGGTTTTGGAGAACATCAGTGTGGTGTTTTTACCATGCTGGGCAGCTAAACCCCACAACCGCTCTCTCACTCCCCCTCCTTTAGATGAGGAGGGGGAGAAGTAAAGCAAAGAACAACTCACGGGTTGAGATAAGGATAATTATTTAAAGGGAAATAATTATAATAATTAAATAAAGACTACCATGAACTAAACAATTTAACTAAGGGGAAGTAAAAGGGAAAAGGGGAACAAGGGAGGAAAACAAACAAACAAAATAAATGAAAGCTATATGGAAGTGCAGAGGAAAGAAATTACTCTCTACTTCCCACAAATGAGCGATGATTGACCACGTCCTTGAAGCAAGGCCTCAACGCACGCAGCCGGTGTTCGAGAGGAGGACCGAGGTCTTCTCAACGAGAGCCCACCCCTCCCCTCTTCTTCCTGTTTCCTCCTTTTATTGCTGAGTGTGACACCACATGGTATGGAATATCCCTTTGATTGGTTTAGGTCAGCTGCCATAGTGATGTTTCTCTCCTCACTTTTTGCCCACCCCCTAGGAGGGTTAGAGAAAGGCCCAATGCTGTGCCACTGCTGCTCAGCAGTAGACACAACACTGGTGTGATAACACTGCTGTTCCAGCTACAAGTACAGAGTACGGCACTGTATGGGCTGCTGCCGGGAAAGTTAACATTCCAGCCAGACCCAGTACAATCAGGTAGGTTTAGGGTGGTTTTGGGGTGGATCTATGATTTTGGGGATTTTCTTTCGTTTTTGGGCGTGATCCTATTCTTTTTGGGGGTGTTTGTGACGTGTTTTATGGTCTCCGTTGGGTTTTGTTGCGTTTTCCGTTGTCATCGTGGTGGAAAATGGTAAATTGCGATTTTTGGAGAACTTCAGGTAGTTTTAGGAAGACTTCTGGGGTGGATTCATGGTATTTGAGTTTTTCTTCTGTTTTTTGGGGTGATCCTGTTCTTTTCTGGGGTATTTTTGACGTGTTTTTGGGTCTCCGTTGGGTTTCGTTGTGTTGTCAGTCGTCGTTAAGTTCAATGGGAGTGGATTGTGGGTTTTGGAGACGATCAAGTGAGTTTAGGGTGGTTTGGGGGGAAATTCATGGTATTGGGGTTTTTTCTTCTGATCCAGTGCTTTTTTGGCGTGTTTTTGACGTGTTTTTGGGTCTCCGTTGGGTTTTAGTTGGGTTTTGTTCGTAATCATGTTGGAAAATGGAAAATTCTGGGTTTTGGAGAACACCTGGTAGGTTTAGGATGGTTTTGGGATGGATCTATGGTTTTGTTTTTTTTTTTTTTTCTGTTTTTTTGGGGGGTTGATCCTGTTCTTTTTTGGGGTGTTTATGCTGTTTTTTGGTGTCTCCGTTGGGCTTTGTTGGGTTCCTAATGGGTTTTATGGTGGTTGGGAGTGGACTTTGGGTTTTGGAGAACATCAGTGTGGTGTTTTTACCATGCTGGGCAGCTAAACCCCACAACCGCTCTCTCACTCCCCCTCCTTTAGATGAGGAGGGGGAGAAGTAAAGCAAAGAACAACTCACGGGTTGAGATAAGGATAATTATTTAAAGGGAAATAATTATAATAATTAAATAAAGACTACCATGAACTAAACAATTTAACTAAGGGGAAGTAAAAGGGAAAAGGGGAACAAGGGAGGAAAACAAACAAACAAAATAAATGAAAGCTATATGGAAGTGCAGAGGAAAGAAATTACTCTCTACTTCCCACAAATGAGCGATGATTGACCACGTCCTTGAAGCAAGGCCTCAACGCACGCAGCCGGTGTTCGAGAGGAGGACCGAGGTCTTCTCAACGAGAGCCCACCCCTCCCCTCTTCTTCCTGTTTCCTCCTTTTATTGCTGAGTGTGACACCACATGGTATGGAATATCCCTTTGATTGGTTTAGGTCAGCTGCCATAGTGATGTTTCTCTCCTCACTTTTTGCCCACCCCCTAGGAGGGTTAGAGAAAGGCCCAATGCTGTGCCACTGCTGCTCAGCAGTAGACACAACACTGGTGTGATAACACTGCTGTTCCAGCTACAAGTACAGAGTACGGCACTGTATGGGCTGCTGCCGGGAAAGTTAACATTCCAGCCAGACCCAGTACAATCAGGTAGGTTTAGGGTGGTTTTGGGGTGGATCTATGATTTTGGGGATTTTCTTTCGTTTTTGGGCGTGATCCTATTCTTTTTGGGGGTGTTTGTGACGTGTTTTATGGTCTCCGTTGGGTTTTGTTGCGTTTTCCGTTGTCATCGTGGTGGAAAATGGTAAATTGCGATTTTTGGAGAACTTCAGGTAGTTTTAGGAAGACTTCTGGGGTGGATTCATGGTATTTGAGTTTTTCTTCTGTTTTTTGGGGTGATCCTGTTCTTTTCTGGGGTATTTTTGACGTGTTTTTGGGTCTCCGTTGGGTTTCGTTGTGTTGTCAGTCGTCGTTAAGTTCAATGGGAGTGGATTGTGGGTTTTGGAGACGATCAAGTGAGTTTAGGGTGGTTTGGGGGGAAATTCATGGTATTGGGTTTTTTTCTTCTGATCCTGTTCTTTTTTGGCGTGTTTTTGACGTGTTTTTGGGTCTCCGTTGGGTTTTAGTTGGGTTTTGTTCGTAATCATGTTGGAAAATGGAAAATTCTGGGTTTTGGAGAACACCTGGTAGGTTTAGGATGGTTTTGGGATGGATCTATGGTTTTGTTTTTTTTTTTTTTCTGTTTTTTTGGGGGGTTGATCCTGTTCTTTTTTGGGGTGTTTTTGACGTGTTTTGGGGTCTCCGCTGGGTTTCGTTGGGTTTTCCTTTGTCATCATGGTGGAAAAGTGTAAATTGTGGGTTTTGGAGATCATCATGTAGGTTAAGGGGGACTTTTGGGGTGGATCTATGGCTTTTGGGATTATCTTCCAGGTTTGGGGTTGATCGCGTTCTTGTTTGGGGTGTTTTTGAAGTGTTTTGTGGTCTCCATTGGATTTCGTTGGGTTCTCGTTGGTCGTTAAGTTCAATGGGAGTGGATTGTGGGTTTTGGAGAAGATCAAGTGAGTTTAGGGTGGTTTGGGGGGAAATTCATGGTATTGGGGTTTTTTCTTCTGATCCAGTCCATTTTTGGCGTGTTTTTGACGTGTTTTTGGGTCTCCATTGGGTTTTAGTTGGGTTTTGTTCGTAATCATGTTGGAAAATGGAAAATTCTGGGTTTTGGAGAACACCTGGTAGGTTTAGGATGGTTTTGGGATGGATCTATGGTTTTGGGTTTTTTTTTTTTTTTCTGTTTTTTTGGGGGGTTGATCCTGTTCTTTTTTGGGGTGTTTTTGACGTGTTTTGGGGTCTCCGCTGGGTTTCGTTGGGTTTTCCTTTGTCATCATGGTGGAAAAGTGTAAATTGTGGGTTTTGGAGATCATCACGTAGGTTAAGGGGGACTTTTGGGGTGGATCTATGGCTTTTGGGATTATCTTCCAGGTTTGGGGTTGATCGCGTTCTTGTTTGGGGTGTTTTTGAAGTGTTTTGTGGTCTCCATTGGATTTCGTTGGGTTCTCGTTGGTCGTTAAGTTCAATGGGAGTGGATTGTGGGTTTTGGAGAAGATCAAGTGAGTTTAGGGTGGTTTGAAGGGAAATTCATGGTATTGGGGTTTTTTCTTCTGATCCAGTTCTTTTTTGGCGTGTTTTTGACGTGTTTTTGGGTCTCCGTTGGGTTTTAGTTGGGTTTTGTTCGTAATCATGTTGGAAAATGGAAAATTCTGGGTTTTGGAGAACACCTGGTAGGTTTAGGATGGTTTTGGGATGGATCTATGGTTTTGTTTTTTTTTTTTTTTTCTGTTTTTTGGGGGGTTGATCCTGTTCTTTTTTGGGGTGTTTATGCTGTTTTTTGGTCTCTCAGTTGGGCTTTGTTGGGTTCCTAATGGGTTTTATGGTGGTTGGGAGTGGACTTTGGGTTTTGGAGAACATCAGTGTGGTGTTTTTACCGTGCTGGGCAGCTAAACCCCACAACCGCTCTCTCACTCCCCCTCCTTTAGATGAGGAGGGGGAGAAGTAAAGCAAAGAACAACTCACGGGTTGAGATAAGGATAATTATTTAAAGGGAAATAATTATAATAATTAAATAAAGACTACCATGAACTAAACAATTTAACTAAGGGGAAGTAAAAGGGAAAAGGGGAACAAGGGAGGAAAACAAACAAACAAAATAAATGAAAGCTATATGGAAGTGCAGAGGAAAGAAATTACTCTCTACTTCCCACAAATGAGCGATGATTGACCACGTCCTTGAAGCAAGGCCTCAACGCACGCAGCCGGTGTTCGAGAGGAGGACCGAGGTCTTCTCAACGAGAGCCCACCCCTCCCCTCTTCTTCCTGTTTCCTCCTTTTATTGCTGAGTGTGACACCACATGGTATGGAATATCCCTTTGATTGGTTTAGGTCAGCTGCCATAGTGATGTTTCTCTCCTCACTTTTTGCCCACCCCCTAGGAGGGTTAGAGAAAGGCCCAATGCTGTGCCACTGCTGCTCAGCAGTAGACACAACACTGGTGTGATAACACTGCTGTTCCAGCTACAAGTACAGAGTACGGCACTGTATGGGCTGCTGCCGGGAAAGTTAACATTCCAGCCAGACCCAGTACAATCAGGTAGGTTTAGGGTGGTTTTGGGGTGGATCTATGATTTTGGGGATTTTCTTTCGTTTTTGGGCGTGATCCTATTCTTTTTGGGGGTGTTTGTGACGTGTTTTATGGTCTCCGTTGGGTTTTGTTGCGTTTTCTGTTGTCATCGTGGTGGAAAATGGTAAATTGCGATTTTTGGAGAACTTCAGGTAGGTTTAGGGGGACTTCTGGGGTGGATTCATGGTATTTGAGTTTTTCTTCTGTTTTTTGGGGTGATCCTGTTCTTTTCTGGGGTATTTTTGACGTGTTTTTGGGTCTCCGTTGGGTTTCGTTGTGTTGTCAGTCGTCGTTAAGTTCAATGGGAGTGGATTGTGGGTTTTGGAGACGATCAAGTGAGTTTAGGGTGGTTTGGGGGGAAATTCATGGTATTGGGTTTTTTTCTTCTGATCCTGTTCTTTTTTGGCGTGTTTTTGACGTGTTTTTGGGTCTCCGTTGGGTTTTAGTTGGGTTTTGTTCGTAATCATGTTGGAAAATGGAAAATTCTGGGTTTTGGAGAACACCTGGTAGGTTTAGGATGGTTTTGGGATGGATCTATGGTTTTGTTTTTTTTTTTTTTTCTGTTTTTTTGGGGGGTTGATCCTGTTCTTTTTTGGGGTGTTTTTGACGTGTTTTGGGGTCTCCGCTGGGTTTCGTTGGGTTTTCCTTTGTCATCATGGTGGAAAAGTGTAAATTGTGGGTTTTGGAGATCATCACGTAGGTTAAGGGGGACTTTTGGGGTGGATCTATGGCTTTTGGGATTATCTTCCAGGTTTGGGGTTGATCGCGTTCTTGTTTGGGGTGTTTTTGAAGTGTTTTGTGGTCTCCATTGGATTTCGTTGGGTTCTCGTTGGTCGTTAAGTTCAATGGGAGTGGATTGTGGGTTTTGGAGAAGATCAAGTGAGTTTAGGGTGGTTTGGGGGGAAATTCATGGTATTGGGGTTTTTTCTTCTGATCCAGTTCTTTTTTGGCGTGTTTTTGATGTGTTTTTGGGTCTCCGTTGGGTTTTAGTTGGGTTTTGTTCGTAATCATGTTGGAAAATGGAAAATTCTGGGTTTTGGAGAACACCTGGTAGGTTTAGGATGGTTTTGGGATGGATCTATGGTTTTGTTTTTTTTTTTTTTTTCTGTTTTTTGGGGGGTTGATCCTGTTCTTTTTTGGGGTGTTTATGCTGTTTTTTGGTGTCTCCGTTGGGCTTTGTTGGGTTCCTAATGGGTTTTATGGTGGTTGGGAGTGGACTTTGGGTTTTGGAGAACATCAGTGTGGTGTTTTTACCGTGCTGGGCAGCTAAACCCCACAACCGCTCTCTCACTCCCCCTCCTTTAGATGAGGAGGGGGAGAAGTAAAGCAAAGAACAACTCACGGGTTGAGATAAGGATAATTATTTAAAGGGAAATAATTATAATAATTAAATAAAGACTACCATGAACTAAACAATTTAACTAAGGGGAAGTAAAAGGGAAAAGGGGAACAAGGGAGGAAAACAAACAAACAAAATAAATGAAAGCTATATGGAAGTGCAGAGGAAAGAAATTACTCTCTACTTCCCACAAATGAGCGATGATTGACCACGTCCTTGAAGCAAGGCCTCAACGCACGCAGCCGGTGTTCGAGAGGAGGACCGAGGTCTTCTCAACGAGAGCCCACCCCTCCCCTCTTCTTCCTGTTTCCTCCTTTTATTGCTGAGTGTGACACCACATGGTATGGAATATCCCTTTGATTGGTTTAGGTCAGCTGCCATAGTGATGTTTCTCTCCTCACTTTTTGCCCACCCCCTAGGAGGGTTAGAGAAAGGCCCAATGCTGTGCCACTGCTGCTCAGCAGTAGACACAACACTGGTGTGATAACACTGCTGTTCCAGCTACAAGTACAGAGTACGGCTCTGTATGGGCTGCTGCCGGGAAAGTTAACATTCCAGCCAGACCCAGTACAATCAGGTAGGTTTAGGGTGGTTTTGGGGTGGATCTATGATTTTGGGGATTTTCTTTCGTTTTTGGGCGTGATCCTATTCTTTTTGGGGGTGTTTGTGACGTGTTTTATGGTCTCCGTTGGGTTTTGTTGCGTTTTCCGTTGTCATCGTGGTGGAAAATGGTAAATTGCGATTTTTGGAGAACTTCAGGTAGGTTTAGGGGGACTTCTGGGGTGGATTCATGGTATTTGAGTTTTTCTTCTGTTTTTTGGGGTGATCCTGTTCTTTTCTGGGGTATTTTTGACGTGTTTTTGGGTCTCCGTTGGGTTTCGTTGTGTTGTCAGTCGTCGTTAAGTTCAATGGGAGTGGATTGTGGGTTTTGGAGACGATCAAGTGAGTTTAGGGTGGTTTGGGGGGAAATTCATGGTATTGGGTTTTTTTCTTCTGATCCTGTTCTTTTTTGGCGTGTTTTTGACGTGTTTTTGGGTCTCCGTTGGGTTTTAGTTGGGTTTTGTTCGTAATCATGTTGGAAAATGGAAAATTCTGGGTTTTGGAGAACACCTGGTAGGTTTAGGATGGTTTTGGGATGGATCTATGGTTTTGTTTTGTTTTTTTTTTTCTGTTTTTTTGGGGGGTTGATCCTGTTCTTTTTTGGGGTGTTTTTGACGTGTTTTGGGGTCTCCGCTGGGTTTCGTTGGGTTTTCCTTTGTCATCATGGTGGAAAAGTGTAAATTGTGGGTTTTGGAGATCATCATGTAGGTTAAGGGGGACTTTTGGGGTGGATCTATGGCTTTTGGGATTATCTTCCAGGTTTGGGGTTGATCGCGTTCTTGTTTGGGGTGTTTTTGAAGTGTTTTGTGGTCTCCATTGGATTTCGTTGGGTTCTCGTTGGTCGTTAAGTTCAATGGGAGTGGATTGTGGGTT
This sequence comes from Aythya ferina, assembly GCF_964211825.1. Classification (NCBI taxonomy): domain Eukaryota; kingdom Metazoa; phylum Chordata; class Aves; order Anseriformes; family Anatidae; genus Aythya; species Aythya ferina. Next base: position 797,072 of record NW_028181458.1, read on the forward strand.
TTGGAGAAGATCAAGTGAGTTTAGGGTGGTTTGGGGGGAAATTCATGGTATTGGGGTTTTTTCTTCTGATCCAGTTCTTTTTTGGCGTGTTTTTGATGTGTTTTTGGGTCTCCGTTGGGTTTTAGTTGGGTTTTGTTCGTAATCATGTTGGAAAATGGAAAATTCTGGGTTTTGGAGAACACCTGGTAGGTTTAGGATGGTTTTGGGATGGATCTATGGTTTTGTTTTTTTTTTTTTTTTCTGTTTTTTGGGGGGTTGATCCTGTTCTTTTTTGGGGTGTTTATGCTGTTTTTTGGTGTCTCCGTTGGGCTTTGTTGGGTTCCTAATGGGTTTTATGGTGGTTGGGAGTGGACTTTGGGTTTTGGAGAACATCAGTGTGGTGTTTTTACCGTGCTGGGCAGCTAAACCCCACAACCGCTCTCTCACTCCCCCTCCTTTAGATGAGGAGGGGGAGAAGTAAAGCAAAGAACAACTCACGGGTTGAGATAAGGATAATTATTTAAAGGGAAATAATTATAATAATTAAATAAAGACTACCATGAACTAAACAATTTAACTAAGGGGAAGTAAAAGGGAAAAGGGGAACAAGGGAGGAAAACAAACAAACAAAATAAATGAAAGCTATATGGAAGTGCAGAGGAAAGAAATTACTCTCTACTTCCCACAAATGAGCGATGATTGACCACGTCCTTGAAGCAAGGCCTCAACGCACGCAGCCGGTGTTCGAGAGGAGGACCGAGGTCTTCTCAACGAGAGCCCACCCCTCCCCTCTTCTTCCTGTTTCCTCCTTTTATTGCTGAGTGTGACACCACATGGTATGGAATATCCCTTTGATTGGTTTAGGTCAGCTGCCATAGTGATGTTTCTCTCCTCACTTTTTGCCCACCCCCTAGGAGGGTTAGAGAAAGGCCCAATGCTGTGCCACTGCTGCTCAGCAGTAGACACAACACTGGTGTGATAACACTGCTGTTCCAGCTACAAGTACAGAGTACGGCTCTGTATGGGCTGCTGCCGGGAAAGTTAACATTCCAGCCAGACCCAGTACAATCAGGTAGGTTTAGGGTGGTTTTGGGGTGGATCTATGATTTTGGGGATTTTCTTTCGTTTTTGGGCGTGATCCTATTCTTTTTGGGGGTGTTTGTGACGTGTTTTATGGTCTCCGTTGGGTTTTGTTGCGTTTTCCGTTGTCATCGTGGTGGAAAATGGTAAATTGCGATTTTTGGAGAACTTCAGGTAGGTTTAGGGGGACTTCTGGGGTGGATTCATGGTATTTGAGTTTTTCTTCTGTTTTTTGGGGTGATCCTGTTCTTTTCTGGGGTATTTTTGACGTGTTTTTGGGTCTCCGTTGGGTTTCGTTGTGTTGTCAGTCGTCGTTAAGTTCAATGGGAGTGGATTGTGGGTTTTGGAGACGATCAAGTGAGTTTAGGGTGGTTTGGGGGGAAATTCATGGTATTGGGTTTTTTTCTTCTGATCCTGTTCTTTTTTGGCGTGTTTTTGACGTGTTTTTGGGTCTCCGTTGGGTTTTAGTTGGGTTTTGTTCGTAATCATGTTGGAAAATGGAAAATTCTGGGTTTTGGAGAACACCTGGTAGGTTTAGGATGGTTTTGGGATGGATCTATGGTTTTGTTTTTTTTTTTTTTTTTTTCTGTTTTTTTGGGGGGTTGATCCTGTTCTTTTTTGGGGTGTTTTTGACGTGTTTTGGGGTCTCCGCTGGGTTTCGTTGGGTTTTCCTTTGTCATCATGGTGGAAAAGTGTAAATTGTGGGTTTTGGAGATCATCATGTAGGTTAAGGGGGACTTTTGGGGTGGATCTATGGCTTTTGGGATTATCTTCCAGGTTTGGGGTTGATCGCGTTCTTGTTTGGGGTGTTTTTGAAGTGTTTTGTGGTCTCCATTGGATTTCGTTGGGTTCTCGTTGGTCGTTAAGTTCAATGGGAGTGGATTGTGGGTTTTGGAGAAGATCAAGTGAGTTTAGGGTGGTTTGGGGGGAAATTCATGGTATTGGGGTTTTTTCTTCTGATCCAGTTCTTTTTTGGCGTGTTTTTGACGTGTTTTTGGGTCTCCGTTGGGTTTTAGTTGGGTTTTGTTCGTAATCATGTTGGAAAATGGAAAATTCTGGGTTTTGGAGAACACCTGGTAGGTTTAGGATGGTTTTGGGATGGATCTATGGTTTTGTTTTTTTTTTTTTTTTTCTGTTTTTTGGGGGGTTGATCCTGTTCTTTTTTGGGGTGTTTATGCTGTTTTTTGGTGTCTCCGTTGGGCTTTGTTGGGTTCCTAATGGGTTTTATGGTGGTTGGGAGTGGACTTTGGGTTTTGGAGAACATCAGTGTGGTGTTTTTACCGTGCTGGGCAGCTAAACCCCACAACCGCTCTCTCACTCCCCCTCCTTTAGATGAGGAGGGGGAGAAGTAAAGCAAAGAACAACTCACGGGTTGAGATAAGGATAATTATTTAAAGGGAAATAATTATAATAATTAAATAAAGACTACCATGAACTAAACAATTTAACTAAGGGGAAGTAAAAGGGAAAAGGGGAACAAGGGAGGAAAACAAACAAACAAAATAAATGAAAGCTATATGGAAGTGCAGAGGAAAGAAATTACTCTCTACTTCCCACAAATGAGCGATGATTGACCACATCCTTGAAGCAAGGCCTCAACGCACGCAGCCGGTGTTCGAGAGGAGGACCGAGGTCTTCTCAACGAGAGCCCACCCCTCCCCTCTTCTTCCTGTTTCCTCCTTTTATTGCTGAGTGTGACACCACATGGTATGGAATATCCCTTTGATTGGTTTAGGTCAGCTGCCATAGTGATGTTTCTCTCCTCACTTTTTGCCCACCCCCTAGGAGGGTTAGAGAAAGGCCCAATGCTGTGCCACTGCTGCTCAGCAGTAGACACAACACTGGTGTGATAACACTGCTGTTCCAGCTACAAGTACAGAGTACGGCTCTGTATGGGCTGCTGCCGGGAAAGTTAACATTCCAGCCAGACCCAGTACAATCAGGTAGGTTTAGGGTGGTTTTGGGGTGGATCTATGATTTTGGGGATTTTCTTTCGTTTTTGGGCGTGATCCTATTCTTTTTGGGGGTGTTTGTGACGTGTTTTATGGTCTCCGTTGGGTTTTGTTGCGTTTTCCGTTGTCATCGTGGTGGAAAATGGTAAATTGCGATTTTTGGAGAACTTCAGGTAGTTTTAGGAAGACTTCTGGGGTGGATTCATGGTATTTGAGTTTTTCTTCTGTTTTTTGGGGTGATCCTGTTCTTTTCTGGGGTATTTTTGACGTGTTTTTGGGTCTCCGTTGGGTTTCGTTGTGTTGTCAGTCGTCGTTAAGTTCAATGGGAGTGGATTGTGGGTTTTGGAGACGATCAAGTGAGTTTAGGGTGGTTTGGGGGGAAATTCATGGTATTGGGTTTTTTTCTTCTGATCCTGTTCTTTTTTGGCGTGTTCTTGACGTGTTTTTGGGTCTCCGTTGGGTTTTAGTTGGGTTTTGTTCGTAATCATGTTGGAAAATGGAAAATTCTGGGTTTTGGAGAACACCTGGTAGGTTTAGGATGGTTTTGGGATGGATCTATGGTTTTGTTTTTTTTTTTTTTTTTTCTGTTTTTTTGGGGGGTTGATCCTGTTCTTTTTTGGGGTGTTTTTGACGTGTTTTGGGGTCTCCGCTGGGTTTCGTTGGGTTTTCCTTTGTCATCATGGTGGAAAAGTGTAAATTGTGGGTTTTGGAGATCATCATGTAGGTTAAGGGGGACTTTTGGGGTGGATCTATGGCTTTTGGGATTATCTTCCAGGTTTGGGGTTGATCGCGTTCTTGTTTGGGGTGTTTTTGAAGTGTTTTGTGGTCTCCATTGGATTTCGTTGGGTTCTCGTTGGTCGTTAAGTTCAATGGGAGTGGATTGTGGGTTTTGGAGAAGATCAAGTGAGTTTAGGGTGGTTTGGGGGGAAATTCATGGTATTGGGGTTTTTTCTTCTGATCCAGTTCTTTTTTGGCGTGTTTTTGACGTGTTTTTGGGTCTCCGTTGGGTTTTAGTTGGGTTTTGTTCGTAATCATGTTGGAAAATGGAAAATTCTGGGTTTTGGGGAACACCTGGTAGGTTTAGGATGGTTTTGGGATGGATCTATGGTTTTGTTTTTTTTTTTTTTTCTGTTTTTTGGGGGGTTGATCCTGTTCTTTTTTGGGGTGTTTATGCTGTTTTTTGGTGTCTCCGTTGGGCTTTGTTGGGTTCCTAATGGGTTTTATGGTGGTTGGGAGTGGACTTTGGGTTTTGGAGAACATCAGTGTGGTGTTTTTACCGTGCTGGGCAGCTAAACCCCACAACCGCTCTCTCACTCCCCCTCCTTTAGATGAGGAGGGGGAGAAGTAAAGCAAAGAACAACTCACGGGTTGAGATAAGGATAATTATTTAAAGGGAAATAATTATAATAATTAAATAAAGACTACCATGAACTAAACAATTTAACTAAGGGGAAGTAAAAGGGAAAAGGGGAACAAGGGAGGAAAACAAACAAACAAAATAAATGAAAGCTATATGGAAGTGCAGAGGAAAGAAATTACTCTCTACTTCCCACAAATGAGCGATGATTGACCACGTCCTTGAAGCAAGGCCTCAACGCACGCAGCCGGTGTTCGAGAGGAGGACCGAGGTCTTCTCAACGAGAGCCCACCCCTCCCCTCTTCTTCCTGTTTCCTCCTTTTATTGCTGAGTGTGACACCACATGGTATGGAATATCCCTTTGATTGGTTTAGGTCAGCTGCCATAGTGATGTTTCTCTCCTCACTTTTTGCCCACCCCCTAGGAGGGTTAGAGAAAGGCCCAATGCTGTGCCACTGCTGCTCAGCAGTAGACACAACACTGGTGTGATAACACTGCTGTTCCAGCTACAAGTACAGAGTACGGCTCTGTATGGGCTGCTGCCGGGAAAGTTAACATTCCAGCCAGACCCAGTACAATCAGGTAGGTTTAGGGTGGTTTTGGGGTGGATCTATGATTTTGGGGATTTTCTTTCGTTTTTGGGCGTGATCCTATTCTTTTTGGGGGTGTTTGTGACGTGTTTTATGGTCTCCGTTGGGTTTTGTTGCGTTTTCCGTTGTCATCGTGGTGGAAAATGGTAAATTGCGATTTTTGGAGAACTTCAGGTAGTTTTAGGAAGACTTCTGGGGTGGATTCATGGTATTTGAGTTTTTCTTCTGTTTTTTGGGGTGATCCTGTTCTTTTCTGGGGTATTTTTGACGTGTTTTTGGGTCTCCGTTGGGTTTCGTTGTGTTGTCAGTCGTCGTTAAGTTCAATGGGAGTGGATTGTGGGTTTTGGAGACGATCAAGTGAGTTTAGGGTGGTTTGGGGGGAAATTCATGGTATTGGGTTTTTTTCTTCTGATCCTGTTCTTTTTTGGCGTGTTTTTGACGTGTTTTTGGGTCTCCGTTGGGTTTTAGTTGGGTTTTGTTCGTAATCATGTTGGAAAATGGAAAATTCTGGGTTTTGGAGAACACCTGGTAGGTTTAGGATGGTTTTGGGATGGATCTATGTTTTTTTTTTTTTTTTTTTTTTTTTTCTGTTTTTTTGGGGGGTTGATCCTGTTCTTTTTTGGGGTGTTTTTGACGTGTTTTGGGGTCTCCGCTGGGTTTCGTTGGGTTTTCCTTTGTCATCATGGTGGAAAAGTGTAAATTGTGGGTTTTGGAGATCATCACGTAGGTTAAGGGGGACTTTTGGGGTGGATCTATGGCTTTTGGGATTATCTTCCAGGTTTGGGGTTGATCGCGTTCTTGTTTGGGGTGTTTTTGAAGTGTTTTGTGGTCTCCATTGGATTTCGTTGGGTTCTCGTTGGTCGTTAAGTTCAATGGGAGTGGATTGTGGGTTTTGGAGAAGATCAAGTGAGTTTAGGGTGGTTTGGGGGGAAATTCATGGTATTGGGGTTTTTTCTTCTGATCCAGTTCTTTTTTGGCGTGTTTTTGACGTGTTTTTGGGTCTCCGTTGGGTTTTAGTTGGGTTTTGTTCGTAATCATGTTGGAAAATGGAAAATTCTGGGTTTTGGAGAACACCTGGTAGGTTTAGGATGGTTTTGGGATGGATCTATGGTTTTGTTTTTTTTTTTTTTTTTTCTGTTTTTTTGGGGGGTTGATCCTGTTCTTTTTTGGGGTGTTTATGCTGTTTTTTGGTGTCTCCGTTGGGCTTTGTTGGGTTCCTAATGGGTTTTATGGTGGTTGGGAGTGGACTTTGGGTTTTGGAGAACATCAGTGTGGTGTTTTTACCGTGCTGGGCAGCTAAACCCCACAACCGCTCTCTCACTCCCCCTCCTTTAGATGAGGAGGGGGAGAAGTAAAGCAAAGAACAACTCACGGGTTGAGATAAGGATAATTATTTAAAGGGAAATAATTATAATAATTAAATAAAGACTACCATGAACTAAACAATTTAACTAAGGGGAAGTAAAAGGGAAAAGGGGAACAAGGGAGGAAAACAAACAAACAAAATAAATGAAAGCTATATGGAAGTGCAGAGGAAAGAAATTACTCTCTACTTCCCACAAATGAGCGATGATTGACCACATCCTTGAAGCAAGGCCTCAACGCACGCAGCCGGTGTTCGAGAGGAGGACCGAGGTCTTCTCAACGAGAGCCCACCCCTCCCCTCTTCTTCCTGTTTCCTCCTTTTATTGCTGAGTGTGACACCACATGGTATGGAATATCCCTTTGATTGGTTTAGGTCAGCTGCCATAGTGATGTTTCTCTCCTCACTTTTTGCCCACCCCCTAGGAGGGTTAGAGAAAGGCCCAATGCTGTGCCACTGCTGCTCAGCAGTAGACACAACACTGGTGTGATAACACTGCTGTTCCAGCTACAAGTACAGAGTACGGCTCTGTATGGGCTGCTGCCGGGAAAGTTAACATTCCAGCCAGACCCAGTACAATCAGGTAGGTTTAGGGTGGTTTTGGGGTGGATCTATGATTTTGGGGATTTTCTTTCGTTTTTGGGCGTGATCCTATTCTTTTTGGGGGTGTTTGTGACGTGTTTTATGGTCTCCGTTGGGTTTTGTTGCGTTTTCCGTTGTCATCGTGGTGGAAAATGGTAAATTGCGATTTTTGGAGAACTTCAGGTAGGTTTAGGGGGACTTCTGGGGTGGATTCATGGTATTTGAGTTTTTCTTCTGTTTTTTGGGGTGATCCTGTTCTTTTCTGGGGTATTTTTGACGTGTTTTTGGGTCTCCGTTGGGTTTCGTTGTGTTGTCAGTCGTCGTTAAGTTCAATGGGAGTGGATTGTGGGTTTTGGAGACGATCAAGTGAGTTTAGGGTGGTTTGGGGGGAAATTCATGGTATTGGGTTTTTTTCTTCTGATCCTGTTCTTTTTTGGCGTGTTTTTGACGTGTTTTTGGGTCTCCGTTGGGTTTTAGTTGGGTTTTGTTCGTAATCATGTTGGAAAATGGAAAATTCTGGGTTTTGGAGAACACCTGGTAGGTTTAGGATGGTTTTGGGATGGATCTATGGTTTTGTTTTTTTTTTTTTTTTTTCTGTTTTTTTGGGGGGTTGATCCTGTTCTTTTTTGGGGTGTTTTTGACGTGTTTTGGGGTCTCCGCTGGGTTTCGTTGGGTTTTCCTTTGTCATCATGGTGGAAAAGTGTAAATTGTGGGTTTTGGAGATCATCATGTAGGTTAAGGGGGACTTTTGGGGTGGATCTATGGCTTTTGGGATTATCTTCCAGGTTTGGGGTTGATCGCGTTCTTGTTTGGGGTGTTTTTGAAGTGTTTTGTGGTCTCCATTGGATTTCGTTGGGTTCTCGTTGGTCGTTAAGTTCAATGGGAGTGGATTGTGGGTTTTGGAGAAGATCAAGTGAGTTTAGGGTGGTTTGGGGGGAAATTCATGGTATTGGGGTTTTTTCTTCTGATCCAGTTCTTTTTTGGCGTGTTTTTGACGTGTTTTTGGGTCTCCGTTGGGTTTTAGTTGGGTTTTGTTCGTAATCATGTTGGAAAATGGAAAATTCTGGGTTTTGGGGAACACCTGGTAGGTTTAGGATGGTTTTGGGATGGATCTATGGTTTTGTTTTTTTTTTTTTTTCTGTTTTTTGGGGGGTTGATCCTGTTCTTTTTTGGGGTGTTTATGCTGTTTTTTGGTGTCTCCGTTGGGCTTTGTTGGGTTCCTAATGGGTTTTATGGTGGTTGGGAGTGGACTTTGGGTTTTGGAGAACATCAGTGTGGTGTTTTTACCGTGCTGGGCAGCTAAACCCCACAACCGCTCTCTCACTCCCCCTCCTTTAGATGAGGAGGGGGAGAAGTAAAGCAAAGAACAACTCACGGGTTGAGATAAGGATAATTATTTAAAGGGAAATAATTATAATAATTAAATAAAGACTACCATGAACTAAACAATTTAACTAAGGGGAAGTAAAAGGGAAAAGGGGAACAAGGGAGGAAAACAAACAAACAAAATAAATGAAAGCTATATGGAAGTGCAGAGGAAAGAAATTACTCTCTACTTCCCACAAATGAGCGATGATTGACCACGTCCTTGAAGCAAGGCCTCAACGCACGCAGCCGGTGTTCGAGAGGAGGACCGAGGTCTTCTCAACGAGAGCCCACCCCTCCCCTCTTCTTCCTGTTTCCTCCTTTTATTGCTGAGTGTGACACCACATGGTATGGAATATCCCTTTGATTGGTTTAGGTCAGCTGCCATAGTGATGTTTCTCTCCTCACTTTTTGCCCACCCCCTAGGAGGGTTAGAGAAAGGCCCAATGCTGTGCCACTGCTGCTCAGCAGTAGACACAACACTGGTGTGATAACACTGCTGTTCCAGCTACAAGTACAGAGTACGGCTCTGTATGGGCTGCTGCCGGGAAAGTTAACATTCCAGCCAGACCCAGTACAATCAGGTAGGTTTAGGGTGGTTTTGGGGTGGATCTATGATTTTGGGGATTTTCTTTCGTTTTTGGGCGTGATCCTATTCTTTTTGGGGGTGTTTGTGACGTGTTTTATGGTCTCCGTTGGGTTTTGTTGCGTTTTCCGTTGTCATCGTGGTGGAAAATGGTAAATTGCGATTTTTGGAGAACTTCAGGTAGGTTTAGGGGGACTTCTGGGGTGGATTCATGGTATTTGAGTTTTTCTTCTGTTTTTTGGGGTGATCCTGTTCTTTTCTGGGGTATTTTTGACGTGTTTTTGGGTCTCCGTTGGGTTTCGTTGTGTTGTCAGTCGTCGTTAAGTTCAATGGGAGTGGATTGTGGGTTTTGGAGACGATCAAGTGAGTTTAGGGTGGTTTGGGGGGAAATTCATGGTATTGGGTTTTTTTCTTCTGATCCTGTTCTTTTTTGGCGTGTTTTTGACGTGTTTTTGGGTCTCCGTTGGGTTTTAGTTGGGTTTTGTTCGTAATCATGTTGGAAAATGGAAAATTCTGGGTTTTGGAGAACACCTGGTAGGTTTAGGATGGTTTTGGGATGGATCTATGTTTTTTTTTTTTTTTTTTTTTTTTTCTGTTTTTTTGGGGGGTTGATCCTGTTCTTTTTTGGGGTGTTTTTGACGTGTTTTGGGGTCTCCGCTGGGTTTCGTTGGGTTTTCCTTTGTCATCATGGTGGAAAAGTGTAAATTGTGGGTTTTGGAGATCATCACGTAGGTTAAGGGGGACTTTTGGGGTGGATCTATGGCTTTTGGGATTATCTTCCAGGTTTGGGGTTGATCGCGTTCTTGTTTGGGGTGTTTTTGAAGTGTTTTGTGGTCTCCATTGGATTTCGTTGGGTTCTCGTTGGTCGTTAAGTTCAATGGGAGTGGATTGTGGGTTTTGGAGAAGATCAAGTGAGTTTAGGGTGGTTTGGGGGGAAATTCATGGTATTGGGGTTTTTTCTTCTGATCCAGTTCTTTTTTGGCGTGTTTTTGACGTGTTTTTGGGTCTCCGTTGGGTTTTAGTTGGGTTTTGTTCGTAATCATGTTGGAAAATGGAAAATTCTGGGTTTTGGAGAACACCTGGTAGGTTTAGGATGGTTTTGGGATGGATCTATGGTTTTGTTTTTTTTTTTTTTTTTCTGTTTTTTTGGGGGGTTGATCCTGTTCTTTTTTGGGGTGTTTATGCTGTTTTTTGGTGTCTCCGTTGGGCTTTGTTGGGTTCCTAATGGGTTTTATGGTGGTTGGGAGTGGACTTTGGGTTTTGGAGAACATCAGTGTGGTGTTTTTACCGTGCTGGGCAGCTAAACCCCACAACCGCTCTCTCACTCCCCCTCCTTTAGATGAGGAGGGGGAGAAGTAAAGCAAAGAACAACTCACGGGTTGAGATAAGGATAATTATTTAAAGGGAAATAATTATAATAATTAAATAAAGACTACCATGAACTAAACAATTTAACTAAGGGGAAGTAAAAGGGAAAAGGGGAACAAGGGAGGAAAACAAACAAACAAAATAAATGAAAGCTATATGGAAGTGCAGAGGAAAGAAATTACTCTCTACTTCCCACAAATGAGCGATGATTGACCACATCCTTGAAGCAAGGCCTCAACGCACGCAGCCGGTGTTCGAGAGGAGGACCGAGGTCTTCTCAACGAGAGCCCACCCCTCCCCTCTTCTTCCTGTTTCCTCCTTTTATTGCTGAGTGTGACACCACATGGTATGGAATATCCCTTTGATTGGTTTAGGTCAGCTGCCATAGTGATGTTTCTCTCCTCACTTTTTGCCCACCCCCTAGGAGGGTTAGAGAAAGGCCCAATGCTGTGCCACTGCTGCTCAGCAGTAGACACAACACTGGTGTGATAACACTGCTGTTCCAGCTACAAGTACAGAGTACGGCACTGTATGGGCTGCTGCCAGGAAAGTTAACATTCCAGCCAGACCCAGTACAATCAGGTAGGTTTAGGGTGGTTTTGGGGTGGATCTATGATTTTGGGGATTTTCTTTCGTTTTTGGGCGTGATCCTATTCTTTTTGGGGGTGTTTGTGACGTGTTTTATGGTCTCCGTTGGGTTTTGTTGCGTTTTCCATTGTCATCGTGGTGGAAAATGGTAAATTGCGATTTTTGGAGAACTTCAGGTAGTTTTAGGGGGACTTCTGGGGTGGATTCATGGTATTTGAGTTTTTCTTCTGTTTTTTGGGGTGATCCTGTTCTTTTCTGGGGTATTTTTGACGTGTTTTTGGGTCTCCGTTGGGTTTCGTTGTGTTGTCAGTCGTCGTTAAGTTCAATGGGAGTGGATTGTGGGTTTTGGAGACGATCAAGTGAGTTTAGGGTGGTTTGGGGGGAAATTCATGGTATTGGGTTTTTTTCTTCTGATCCTGTTCTTTTTTGGCGTGTTTTTGACGTGTTTTTGGGTCTCCGTTGGGTTTTAGTTGGGTTTTGTTCGTAATCATGTTGGAAAATGGAAAATTCTGGGTTTTGGAGAACACCTGGTAGGTTTAGGATGGTTTTGGGATGGATCTATGGTTTTGTTTTTTTTTTTTTTTTCTGTTTTTTTGGGGGGTTGATCCTGTTCTTTTTTGGGGTGTTTTTGACGTGTTTTGGGGTCTCCGCTGGGTTTTGTTGGGTTTTCCTTTGTCATCATGGTGGAAAAGTGTAAATTGTGGGTTTTGGAGATCATCACGTAGGTTAAGGGGGACTTTTGGGGTGGATCTATGGCTTTTGGGATTATCTTCCAGGTTTGGGGTTGATCGCGTTCTTGTTTGGGGTGTTTTTGAAGTGTTTTGTGGTCTCCATTGGATTTCGTTGGGTTCTCGTTGGTCGTTAAGTTCAATGGGAGTGGATTGTGGGTTTTGGAGAAGATCAAGTGAGTTTAGGGTGGTTTGGGGGGAAATTCATGGTATTGGGGTTTTTTCTTCTGATCCAGTTCTTTTTTGGCGTGTTTTTGACGTGTTTTTGGGTCTCCGTTGGGTTTTAGTTGGGTTTTGTTCGTAATCATGTTGGAAAATGGAAAATTCTGGGTTTTGGAGAACACCTGGTAGGTTTAGGATGGTTTTGGGATGGATCTATGGTTTTGTTTTTTTTTTTTTTTTTCTGTTTTTTTGGGGGGTTGATCCTGTTCTTTTTTGGGGTGTTTATGCTGTTTTTTGGTGTCTCCGTTGGGCTTTGTTGGGTTCCTAATGGGTTTTATGGTGGTTGGGAGTGGACTTTGGGTTTTGGAGAACATCAGTGTGGTGTTTTTACCGTGCTGGGCAGCTAAACCCCACAACCGCTCTCTCACTCCCCCTCCTTTAGATGAGGAGGGGGAGAAGTAAAGCAAAGAACAACTCACGGGTTGAGATAAGGATAATTATTTAAAGGGAAATAATTATAATAATTAAATAAAGACTACCATGAACTAAACAATTTAACTAAGGGGAAGTAAAAGGGAAAAGGGGAACAAGGGAGGAAAACAAACAAACAAAATAAATGAAAGCTATATGGAAGTGCAGAGGAAAGAAATTACTCTCTACTTCCCACAAATGAGCGATGATTGACCACGTCCTTGAAGCAAGGCCTCAACGCACGCAGCCGGTGTTCGAGAGGAGGACCGAGGTCTTCTCAACGAGAGCCCACCCCTCCCCTCTTCTTCCTGTTTCCTCCTTTTATTGCTGAGTGTGACACCACATGGTATGGAATATCCCTTTGATTGGTTTAGGTCAGCTGCCATAGTGATGTTTCTCTCCTCACTTTTTGCCCACCCCCTAGGAGGGTTAGAGAAAGGCCCAATGCTGTGCCACTGCTGCTCAGCAGTAGACACAACACTGGTGTGATAACACTGCTGTTCCAGCTACAAGTACAGAGTACGGCTCTGTATGGGCTGCTGCCGGGAAAGTTAACATTCCAGCCAGACCCAGTACAATCAGGTAGGTTTAGGGTGGTTTTGGGGTGGATCTATGATTTTGGGGATTTTCTTTCGTTTTTGGGCGTGATCCTATTCTTTTTGGGGGTGTTTGTGACGTGTTTTATGGTCTCCGTTGGGTTTTGTTGCGTTTTCCGTTGTCATCGTGGTGGAAAATGGTAAATTGCGATTTTTGGAGAACTTCAGGTAGGTTTAGGGGGACTTCTGGGGTGGATTCATGGTATTTGAGTTTTTCTTCTGTTTTTTGGGGTGATCCTGTTCTTTTCTGGGGTATTTTTGACGTGTTTTTGGGTCTCCGTTGGGTTTCGTTGTGTTGTCAGTCGTCGTTAAGTTCAATGGGAGTGGATTGTGGGTTTTGGAGACGATCAAGTGAGTTTAGGGTGGTTTGGGGGGAAATTCATGGTATTGGGTTTTTTTCTTCTGATCCTGTTCTTTTTTGGCGTGTTTTTGACGTGTTTTTGGGTCTCCGTTGGGTTTTAGTTGGGTTTTGTTCGTAATCATGTTGGAAAATGGAAAATTCTGGGTTTTGGAGAACACCTGGTAGGTTTAGGATGGTTTTGGGATGGATCTATGGTTTTGTTTTTTTTTTTTTTTTTCTGTTTTTTTGGGGGGTTGATCCTGTTCTTTTTTGGGGTGTTTTTGACGTGTTTTGGGGTCTCCGCTGGGTTTCGTTGGGTTTTCCTTTGTCATCATGGTGGAAAAGTGTAAATTGTGGGTTTTGGAGATCATCATGTAGGTTAAGGGGGACTTTTGGGGTGGATCTATGGCTTTTGGGATTATCTTCCAGGTTTGGGGTTGATCGCGTTCTTGTTTGGGGTGTTTTTGAAGTGTTTTGTGGTCTCCATTGGATTTCGTTGGGTTCTCGTTGGTCGTTAAGTTCAATGGGAGTGGATTGTGGGTTTTGGAGAAGATCAAGTGAGTTTAGGGTGGTTTGGGGGGAAATTCATGGTATTGGGGTTTTTTCTTCTGATCCAGTTCTTTTTTGGCGTGTTTTTGACGTGTTTTTGGGTCTCCGTTGGGTTTTAGTTGGGTTTTGTTCGTAATCATGTTGGAAAATGGAAAATTCTGGGTTTTGGGGAACACCTGGTAGGTTTAGGATGGTTTTGGGATGGATCTATGGTTTTGTTTTTTTTTTTTTTTCTGTTTTTTGGGGGGTTGATCCTGTTCTTTTTTGGGGTGTTTATGCTGTTTTTTGGTGTCTCCGTTGGGCTTTGTTGGGTTCCTAATGGGTTTTATGGTGGTTGGGAGTGGACTTTGGGTTTTGGAGAACATCAGTGTGGTGTTTTTACCGTGCTGGGCAGCTAAACCCCACAACCGCTCTCTCACTCCCCCTCCTTTAGATGAGGAGGGGGAGAAGTAAAGCAAAGAACAACTCACGGGTTGAGATAAGGATAATTATTTAAAGGGAAATAATTATAATAATTAAATAAAGACTACCATGAACTAAACAATTTAACTAAGGGGAAGTAAAAGGGAAAAGGGGAACAAGGGAGGAAAACAAACAAACAAAATAAATGAAAGCTATATGGAAGTGCAGAGGAAAGAAATTACTCTCTACTTCCCACAAATGAGCGATGATTGACCACGTCCTTGAAGCAAGGCCTCAACGCACGCAGCCGGTGTTCGAGAGGAGGACCGAGGTCTTCTCAACGAGAGCCCACCCCTCCCCTCTTCTTCCTGTTTCCTCCTTTTATTGCTGAGTGTGACACCACATGGTATGGAATATCCCTTTGATTGGTTTAGGTCAGCTGCCATAGTGATGTTTCTCTCCTCACTTTTTGCCCACCCCCTAGGAGGGTTAGAGAAAGGCCCAATGCTGTGCCACTGCTGCTCAGCAGTAGACACAACACTGGTGTGATAACACTGCTGTTCCAGCTACAAGTACAGAGTACGGCTCTGTATGGGCTGCTGCCGGGAAAGTTAACATTCCAGCCAGACCCAGTACAATCAGGTAGGTTTAGGGTGGTTTTGGGGTGGATCTATGATTTTGGGGATTTTCTTTCGTTTTTGGGCGTGATCCTATTCTTTTTGGGGGTGTTTGTGACGTGTTTTATGGTCTCCGTTGGGTTTTGTTGCGTTTTCCGTTGTCATCGTGGTGGAAAATGGTAAATTGCGATTTTTGGAGAACTTCAGGTAGGTTTAGGGGGACTTCTGGGGTGGATTCATGGTATTTGAGTTTTTCTTCTGTTTTTTGGGGTGATCCTGTTCTTTTCTGGGGTATTTTTGACGTGTTTTTGGGTCTCCGTTGGGTTTCGTTGTGTTGTCAGTCGTCGTTAAGTTCAATGGGAGTGGATTGTGGGTTTTGGAGATGATCAAGTGAGTTTAGGGTGGTTTGGGGGGAAATTCATGGTATTGGGTTTTTTTCTTCTGATCCTGTTCTTTTTTGGCGTGTTTTTGACGTGTTTTTGGGTCTCCGTTGGGTTTTAGTTGGGTTTTGTTCGTAATCATGTTGGAAAATGGAAAATTCTGGGTTTTGGAGAACACCTGGTAGGTTTAGGATGGTTTTGGGATGGATCTATGGTTTTTTTTTTTTTTTTTTTTCTGTTTTTTTGGGGGGTTGATCCTGTTCTTTTTTGGGGTGTTTTTGACGTGTTTTGGGGTCTCCGCTGGGTTTCGTTGGGTTTTCCTTTGTCATCATGGTGGAAAAGTGTAAATTGTGGGTTTTGGAGATCATCATGTAGGTTAAGGGGGACTTTTGGGGTGGATCTATGGCTTTTGGGATTATCTTCCAGGTTTGGGGTTGATCGCGTTCTTGTTTGGGGTGTTTTTGAAGTGTTTTGTGGTCTCCATTGGATTTCGTTGGGTTCTCGTTGGTCGTTAAGTTCAATGGGAGTGGATTGTGGGTTTTGGAGAAGATCAAGTGAGTTTAGGGTGGTTTGGGGGGAAATTCATGGTATTGGGGTTTTTTCTTCTGATCCAGTTCTTTTTTGGCGTGTTTTTGACGTGTTTTTGGGTCTCCGTTGGGTTTTAGTTGGGTTTTGTTCGTAATCATGTTGGAAAATGGAAAATTCTGGGTTTTGGAGAACACCTGGTAGGTTTAGGATGGTTTTGGGATGGATCTATGGTTTTGTTTTTTTTTTTTTTTTTTCTGTTTTTCTGGGGGGTTGATCCTGTTCTTTTTTGGGGTGTTTATGCTGTTTTTTGGTGTCTCCGTTGGGCTTTGTTGGGTTCCTAATGGGTTTTATGGTGGTTGGGAGTGGACTTTGTGTTTTGGAGAACATCAGTGTGGTGTTTTTACCATGCTGGGCAGCTAAACCCCACAACCGCTCTCTCACTCCCCCTCCTTTAGATGAGGAGGGGGAGAAGTAAAGCAAAGAACAACTCACGGGTTGAGATAAGGATAATTATTTAAAGGGAAATAATTATAATAATTAAATAAAGACTACCATGAACTAAACAATTTAACTAAGGGGAAGTAAAAGGGAAAAGGGGAACAAGGGAGGAAAACAAACAAACAAAATAAATGAAAGCTATATGGAAGTGCAGAGGAAAGAAATTACTCTCTACTTCCCACAAATGAGCGATGATTGACCACATCCTTGAAGCAAGGCCTCAACGCACGCAGCCGGTGTTCGAGAGGAGGACCGAGGTCTTCTCAACGAGAGCCCACCCCTCCCCTCTTCTTCCTGTTTCCTCCTTTTATTGCTGAGTGTGACACCACATGGTATGGAATATCCCTTTGATTGGTTTAGGTCAGCTGCCATAGTGATGTTTCTCTCCTCACTTTTTGCCCACCCCCTAGGAGGGTTAGAGAAAGGCCCAATGCTGTGCCACTGCTGCTCAGCAGTAGACACAACACTGGTGTGATAACACTGCTGTTCCAGCTACAAGTACAGAGTACGGCACTGTATGGGCTGCTGCCGGGAAAGTTAACATTCCAGCCAGACCCAGTACAATCAGGTAGGTTTAGGGTGGTTTTGGGGTGGATCTATGATTTTGGGGATTTTCTTTCGTTTTTGGGCGTGATCCTATTCTTTTTGGGGGTGTTTGTGACGTGTTTTATGGTCTCCGTTGGGTTTTGTTGCGTTTTCCGTTGTCATCGTGGTGGAAAATGGTAAATTGCGATTTTTGGAGAACTTCAGGTAGGTTTAGGGGGACTTCTGGGGTGGATTCATGGTATTTGAGTTTTTCTTCTGTTTTTTGGGGTGATCCTGTTCTTTTCTGGGGTATTTTTGACGTGTTTTTGGGTCTCCGTTGGGTTTCGTTGTGTTGTCAGTCGTCGTTAAGTTCAATGGGAGTGGATTGTGGGTTTTGGAGACGATCAAGTGAGTTTAGGGTGGTTTGGGGGGAAATTCATGGTATTGGGTTTTTTTCTTCTGATCCTGTTCTTTTTTGGCGTGTTTTTGACGTGTTTTTGGGTCTCCGTTGGGTTTTAGTTGGGTTTTGTTCGTAATCATGTTGGAAAATGGAAAATTCTGGGTTTTGGAGAACACCTGGTAGGTTTAGGATGGTTTTGGGATGGATCTATGGTTTTGTTTTTTTTTTTTTTTCTGTTTTTTTGGGGGGTTGATCCTGTTCTTTTTTGGGGTGTTTTTGACGTGTTTTGGGGTCTCCGCTGGGTTTCGTTGGGTTTTCCTTTGTCATCATGGTGGAAAAGTGTAAATTGTGGGTTTTGGAGATCATCACGTAGGTTAAGGAGGACTTTTGGGGTGGATCTATGGCTTTTGGGATTATCTTCCAGGTTTGGGGTTGATCGCGTTCTTGTTTGGGGTGTTTTTGAAGTGTTTTGTGGTCTCCATTGGATTTCGTTGGGTTCTCGTTGGTCGTTAAGTTCAATGGGAGTGGATTGTGGGTTTTGGAGAAGATCAAGTGAGTTTAGGGTGGTTTGGGGGGAAATTCATGGTATTGGGGTTTTTTCTTCTGATCCAGTTCTTTTTTGGCGTGTTTTTGACGTGTTTTTGGGTCTCCGTTGGGTTTTAGTTGGGTTTTGTTCGTAATCATGTTGGAAAATGGAAAATTCTGGGTTTTGGAGAACACCTGGTAGGTTTAGGATGGTTTTGGGATGGATCTATGGTTTTTTTTTTTTTTTTTTTTTTTCTGTTTTTTTTGGGGGGTTGATCCTGTTCTTTTTTGGGGTGTTTATGCTGTTTTTTGGTGTCTCCGTTGGGCTTTGTTGGGTTCCTAATGGGTTTTATGGTGGTTGGGAGTGGACTTTGGGTTTTGGAGAACATCAGTGTGGTGTTTTTACCGTGCTGGGCAGCTAAACCCCACAACCGCTCTCTCACTCCCCCTCCTTTAGATGAGGAGGGGGAGAAGTAAAGCAAAGAACAACTCACGGGTTGAGATAAGGATAATTATTTAAAGGGAAAAAATTATAATAATTAAATAAAGACTACCATGAACTAAACAATTTAACTAAGGGGAAGTAAAAGGGAAAAGGGGAACAAGGGAGGAAAACAAACAAACAAAATAAATGAAAGCTATATGGAAGTGCAGAGGAAAGAAATTACTCTCTACTTCCCACAAATGAGCGATGATTGACCACGTCCTTGAAGCAAGGCCTCAACGCACGCAGCCGGTGTTCGAGAGGAGGACCGAGGTCTTCTCAACGAGAGCCCACCCCTCCCCTCTTCTTCCTGTTTCCACCTTTTATTGCTGAGTGTGACACCACATGGTATGGAATATCCCTTTGATTGGTTTAGGTCAGCTGCCATAGTGATGTTTCTCTCCTCACTTTTTGCCCACCCCCTAGGAGGGTTAGAGAAAGGCCCAATGCTGTGCCACTGCTGCTCAGCAGTAGACACAACACTGGTGTGATAACACTGCTGTTCCAGCTACAAGTACAGAGTACAGCACTGTATGGGCTGCTGCCGGGAAAGTTAACATTCCAGCCAGACCCAGTACAATCAGGTAGGTTTAGGGTGGTTTTGGGGTGGATCTATGATTTTGGGGATTTTCTTTCGTTTTTGGGCGTGATCCTATTCTTTTTGGGGGTGTTTGTGACGTGTTTTATGGTCTCCGTTGGGTTTTGTTGCGTTTTCCGTTGTCATCGTGGTGGAAAATGGTAAATTGCGATTTTTGGAGAACTTCAGGTAGTTTTAGGGGGACTTCTGGGGTGGATTCATGGTATTTGAGTTTTTCTTCTGTTTTTTGGGGTGATCCAGTTCTTTTCTGGGGTATTTTTGACGTGTTTTTGGGTCTCCGTTGGGTTTCGTTGTGTTGTCAGTCGTCGTTAAGTTCAATGGGAGTGGATTGTGGGGTTTGGAGACGATCAGGTGAGTTTAGGGTGGTTTTGGGGGGAAATTCATGGTATTGGAGTTTTCTCTTCTGATCCTGTTCTTTTTTAGCGTGTTTTTGATGTGTTTTTGGGTCCCCGTTGGGTTTTAGTTGGGTTCTTGTTGGTCATCATGTTGGAAACTTGTAAATTGTGGGTTTTGGAGAACATCAGGTAGGTTTAGGATGGTTTTGGGGTGGATCTATTGTGTTGGGGTTTTCTTCTGTTTTTTTTTTTTTTTTTTTTTTTTTTTTTTTTGTTGTGATCGTGTTCTTTTTTGGGGTGTTTTTGACGTGTTTTGGGGTCTCCGTTGCATTTTACTTGGCTTCTTATTAGTCATCATGGTGGAAAAGTGGAAATTGTGGGTTTTGGAGAACATCAGGTAGGTTTAGGGGGATCTTTGGGGTGGATCTATGGCTTTTGGTATTTTCTTGTGTTTTCTGGGGTGATCGTGTTCTTTTTTGGCGTGTTTTTGACGTGTTTTGTGGTCTCCGTTGGGTTTTAGTTGGCTTCTTATTGGTCTTCATGTTGGAATAGTTTACATTGTGGGTTTTGGAGAACATCAGGTAGGTTTAGGGGGACTTTTGGGGTGGATCTATGGCTTTTGGGATTATCTTCCAGGTTTGGGGTTGATCGCGTTCTTGTTCGGTGTGTTTTTGAAGTGTTTTGTGGTCTCCATTGGATTTCGTTGGGTTCTCGTTTGTCGTTAAGTTCAATGGGAGTGGATTGTGGGTTTTGGAGAAGATCAAGTGAGTTTAGGGTGGTTTGAAGGGAAATTCATGGTACTGGGGTTTTTTCTTCTGATCCAGTTTTTTTTGGCGTGTTTTTGACGTGTCTTTTGGTCTCCGTTGGGTTTTAGTTGGGTTTTGTTCGTAATCATGTTGGAAAATGGAAAATTCTGGGTTTTGGAGAACACCTGGTAGGTTTAGGATGGTTTTGGGATGGATCTATGGTTTTGTTTTTTTTTTTCTGTTTTTCTTTTGGGGGGTTGATCCTGTTTTTTTTGGGGTGTTTTTTACGTGTTTTGGGGTCTCCGCTGGGTTTCGTTGGGTTTTCCTTTGTCATCATGGTGGAAAAGTGTAAGTTGTGGGTTTTGGAGATCGTCATGTAGGTTAAGGGGGACTTTTGGCGTGGATCTATGGCTTTTGGGATTATCTTCCAGGTTTGGGGTTGATCGCGTTCTTGTTTGGGGTGTTTTTGAAGTGTTTTGTGGTCTCCATTGGATTTCGTTGGGTTCTCGTTGGTCGTTAAGTTCAATGGGAGTGGATTGTGGGTTTTGGAGAAGATCAAGTGAGTTTAGGGTGGTTTTGGGGGGAAATTCATGGTATTAGGATTTTCTCTTCTGATCCAGTTCTTTTTTGGCGTGTTTTTGATGTGTTTTTGGGTCTCCGTTGGGTTTTAGTTGGGTTTTGTTCGTAATAATGTTGGAAAATTCTGGGTTTTGGAGAACACCTGGTAGGTTTAGGATGGTTTTGGGATGGATCCATGGTTTTGTTTTTTTTTTTCTGTTTTTTTTTGGGGTTGATCCTGTTCTTTTTTGGGGTGTTTTTGACGTGTTTTGGGGTTTGCGCTGGGTTTTACTTGGCTTCTTATTGGTCATCATGGTGGAAAAGTGTAAATTGTGGGTTTTGGAGAACATCGGGTAGGTTTAGGGGGACTTTTGGGGTGGATCTATGGCTTTTGGGATTTTCTTTCGTTTTTGCGTGTGGTCGTGTTCTTTTTTGGGTTGTTTTTGACGTGTTTTGTGGTCTCCTTTGGGTTTCGTTGGGTTTTCCTTTGTCATCATGGTGGAAAAGTGTAAATTGTGGGTTTTGGAGATCATCATGTAGGTTTGGGGGGACTTTTGGGGTGGATCTATGGCTTTTGGGGTTTTCTTTCGTTTTTGGGGGTGATCCTGTTCTTGTTTGGATTGTTTATGCCATTTTTTGGGGTCTCCGTTGGGTGTTGTTGGGTTCCTAATGGGTTTTATGGTGGTCGGGAGTGGACTTTGGGATTTGGAGAACATCAGGTAGGTTTAGGGGGACATTTGCGGTGGATCTATGGTTTTGGGGTATTTTCTTCCAGTTTTCTGGGGTGATCCTGTTCTTTTTTATGGTGTTTTTGACGTGTTTTGTGGTCTCCGTTAGGTTTTGTTGGGTTCTTGTATTCATCATGGTGAATGGGAGTGAAATGTGGGATTTGGAGAAGATCAGGTGGGTTTAGGGTGGTTTTGTGGGGAAATTCATGTTTTTTTTTTTTTTTTTTTTTCTTCTTATGCAGTTCTTTTTTGGGGTGTTTTTAACGTTTTTTGGGGTCTCCGTTGGGTTTCATTTGGTTTTCCGTTGTCATCATGGTGGAAAATGGTAAATTGTGGGTTTTGGAGAACATCAGGTAGGTTTAGGGTGGTTTTGGGGTGGATCTATGGCTTTTGGGGTTTACTTCTGTTATTTTGGGATGATCCTGTTCTTTTTTGGGGTGTTTATGCCGTGTTTTGGTGTCTCCGTTGGGCTTTGTTGGGTTCCTAATGGGTTTTATGGTGGTTGGGAGTGGACTTTGGGTTTTGGAGAACATTAGGTAGGTTTAGGGTGGTTTTGGGGTGGATCTATGGTTTTGGGGATTTTCTTTCGTTTTTGGGCGTGATCCTATTCTTTTTGGGGGTGTTTGTGACGTGTTTTGTGGTCTCCGTTGGGTTTTGTTGCGTTTTCCGTTGTCATCGTGGTGGAAAATGGTAAATTGCGATTTTTGGAGAACTTCAGGTAGGTTTAGGGGGACTTCTGGGGTGGATTCATGGTATTTGAGTTTTTCTTCTGTTTTTTGGTGTGTTCCTGTTCTTTTCTGGGGTATTTTTGACGTGTTTTAGGGTCTCCGTTGGGTTTCGTTGTGTTGTTGTTCGTCGTTAAGTTCAATGGGAGTGGATTGTGGGGTTTGGAGACAATCAGGTGAGTTTAGGGTGGTTTTGGGGGGAAATACATGGTATTGGGGTTTTTTCTTCTGATCCAGTTTATTTTTTGGCGTGTTTTAGATGTGTTTTTGTGTCTCCGTTGGGTTTTAGTTGGGTTCTTATTGGTCTTCAGGTTGGAATAGTTTACATTGTGGGTTTTGGAGAACATCATGTAGGTTAAGGGGGACTTTTGGGGTGGATCTATGGCTTTTGGGATTATCTTCCAGGTTTGGGGTTGATCGCGTTCTTGTTCGGTGTGTTTTTGAAGTGTTTTGTGGACTCCATTGGATTTCGTTGGGTTCTCGTTGGTCGTTAAGTTCAATGGGAGTGGATTGTGGATTTTGGAGAAGATTAAGTGAGTTTAGGGTGGTTTGGGGGGAAATTCATGGTATTGGGTTTTTTTCTTCTGATCCAGTTCTTTTTTGGCGTGTTTTTGACGTGTTTTTGGGTCTCCGTTGGGTTTTAGTTGGGTTTTGTTCGTAATCATGTTGGAAAATGGAAAATTCTGGGTTTTGGAGAACACCTGGTAGGTTTAGGATGGTTTTGGGATGGATCTATGTTTTTTTTTTTTTTTTTTTTTTCTGTTTTTTTGGGGGGTTGATCCTGTTCTTTTTTGGGGTGTTTTTGACGTGTTTTGGGGTCTCCGCTGGGTTTTGTTGGGTTTTCCTTTGTCATCATGGTGGAAAAGTGTAAATTGTGGGTTTTGGAGAACATCAGGTAGGTTAAGGGGGACTTTTTGGGTGGATCTATGGCTTTGGGGTTTTCTTTCGTTTTTGGGGGTGATCCTGTTCTTTTTTGGGGTGTTTATGACGTGTTTTGGGGTCTCCGTTGGGTTTTAGTTGGCTTCTTACTGGTCATTATGTTGGAATAGTTTACATTGTGGGTTTTGGAGAACATCAGGTAGGTTTAGGGGGACTTTTGGGGTGGATCTATGGCTTTTGGGATTATCTTCCAGGTTTGGGGTTGATCGCGTTCTTGTTCGGTGTGTTTTTGAAATGTTTTGTGGTCTCCATTGGATTTCGTTGGGTTCTCGTTGGTCGTTAAGTTCAATGGGAGTGGATTGTGGGTTTTGGAGATGATGAAGTGAGTTTAGGGTGGTTTGGGGGAAAATTCATGGTATTGTTTTTTTTTCTTCTGATCCAGTTCTTTTTTGGCGTGTTTTTGACGTGTTTTTGGGTCTCCGTTGGGTTTTAGTTGGGTTTTGTTCGTAATCATGTTGGAAAATGGAAAATTCTGGGTTTTGGAGAACACCTGGTAGGTTTAGGATGGTTTTGGGATGGATCTATGTTTTTTTTTTTTTTTTTTTTTTTTTCTGTTTTTTTGGGGGTTGATCCTGTTCTTTTTTGGGGTGTTTTTGACATGTTTTGGGGTCTCCGCTGGGTTTCACTTGGCTTCTTATTGGTCATCATGGTGGAAAAGTGTAAATTGTGGGTTTTGGAGAACATCAGGTAGGTTTAGGGGTAATTTTGCGGTGGATCTGTGGCTTTTGGGATTTTCTTTCTTTTTTGCGTGTGATGGTGTTCTTTTTTGGGGTGTCTTTGACGTGTTTTGGGGTCTCTGTTGGGTTTCGTTGGGTTTTCCGTTGTCATCATGGTGGAAAATGGTAAATTGTGGGTTTTGGAGAACATCGGGTAGGTTAAGGGGGACTTTTGGGGTGGATCTATGGCTTTTGGGGTTTACTTCTGCTATTTTGGGATGATCCTGTTCTTTTTTTGGGTGTTTATGCTGTTTTTTGGTGTCTCCGTTGGGCTTTGTTGGGTTCCTAATGGGTTTTATGGTGGTTGGGAGTGGACTTTGGGTTTTGGAGAACATCAGTGTGGTGTTTTTACCGTGCTGGGCAGCTAAACCCCACAACCGCTCTCTCACTCCCCCTCCTTTAGATGAGGAGGGGGAGAAGTAAAGCAAAGAACAACTCACGGGTTGAGATAAGGATAATTATTTAAAGGGAAATAATTATAATAATTAAATAAAGACTACCATGAACTAAACAATTTAACTAAGGGGAAGTAAAAGGGAAAAGGGGAACAAGGGAGGAAAACAAACAAACAAAATAAATGAAAGCTATATGGAAGTGCAGAGGAAAGAAATTACTCTCTACTTCCCACAAATGAGCGATGATTGACCACGTCCTTGAAGCAAGGCCTCAACGCACGCAGCCGGTGTTCGAGAGGAGGACCGAGGTCTTCTCAACGAGAGCCCACCCCTCCCCTCTTCTTCCTGTTTCCTCCTTTTATTGCTGAGTGTGACACCACATGGTATGGAATATCCCTTTGATTGGTTTAGGTCAGCTGCCATAGTGATGTTTCTCTCCTCACTTTTTGCCCACCCCCTAGGAGGGTTAGAGAAAGGCCCAATGCTGTGCCACTGCTGCTCAGCAGTAGACACAACACTGGTGTGATAACACTGCTGTTCCAGCTACAAGTACAGAGTACGGCACTGTATGGGCTGCTGCCGGGAAAGTTAACATTCCAGCCAGACCCAGTACAATCAGGTAGGTTTAGGGTGGTTTTGGGGTGGATCTATGATTTTGGGGATTTTCTTTCGTTTTTGGGCGTGATCCTATTCTTTTTGGGGGTGTTTGTGACGTGTTTTATGGTCTCCGTTGGGTTTTGTTGCGTTTTCCGTTGTCATCGTGGTGGAAAATGGTAAATTGCGATTTTTGGAGAACTTCAGGTAGTTTTAGGGGGACTTCTGGGGTGGATTCATGGTATTTGAGTTTTTCTTCTGTTTTTTGGGGTGATCCAGTTCTTTTCTGGGGTATTTTTGACGTGTTTTAGGGTCTCCGTTGGGTTTCGTTGTGTTGTCAGTCGTCGTTAAGTTCAATGGGAGTGGATTGTGGGTTTTGGAGACGATCAGGTGAGTTTAGGGTGGTTTTGGGGAGAAATTCATGGTATTGGGGTTTTTCTTCTGATCCAGTTTATTTTTTGGCGTGTTTTAGGGTCTCCGTTGGGTTTTGTTCGTAATCATGTTTGAAAATGGAAAATTCTGGGTTTTGGAGAACACCTGGTAGGTTTAGGATGGTTTTGGGATGGATCTATGGTTTTGTTTTTTTTTTTTTCTGTTTTTTGGGGGGTTGATCCTGTTCCTTTTTGGGGTGTTTTGACGTGTTTTGGGGTCTGCGCTGGGTTTTACTTGGCTTCTCATTGGTCATCATGGTGGAAAAGTGTAAATTGTGGGTTTTGGAGAACATCAGGTAGGTTAAGGGGGACTTTTGGGGTGGATCTATGGCTTTGGGGTTTTCTTTAGTTTTTGGGGGTGATCCTGTTCTTTTTTGGGGTGTTTATGACGTGTTTTGGGGTCTCCGTTGGGTTTTAGTTGGCTTCTTATTGGTCATTATGTTGGAATAGTTTACATTGTGGGTTTTGGAGAACATCAGGTAGGTTTAGGGGGACCTTTGGGGTGGATCTATGGCTTTTGGGATTTTCTTGTGTTTTCTGGGGTGATCCTGTTCTTTTCTGGCGTGTTTTTGACATGTTTTGTGGTCTCCGTTGGGTTTTAGTTGGCTTCTTATTGGTCTTCATGTTGGAATAGTTTACATTGTGGGTTTTGGAGAACATCAGGTAGGTTTAGGGGGACTTTTGGGGTGGATCTATGGCTTTTGGGATTATCTTCCAGGTTTGGGGTTGATCGCGTTCTTGTTCGTTGTGTTTTTGAAATGTTTTGTGGTCTCCATTGGATTTCGTTGGGTTCTCGTTGGTCGTTAAGTTCAATGGGAGTGGATTGTGGGTTTTGGAGATGATGAAGTGAGTTTAGGGTGGTTTGGGGGGAAATTCATGGTATTGGGTTTTTTTCTTCTGATCCAGTTCTTTTTGGGCGTGTTTTTGACGTGTTTTTGGGTCTCCGTTAGGTTTTAGTTGGGTTTTGTTCGTAATCATGTTGGAAAATGGAAAATTCTGGGTTTTGGAGAACACCTGGTAGGTTTAGGATGGTTTTGGGATGGATCTATGGTTTTGTTTTTTTTTGTTTTTTTTTTTCTGTTTTTTGGGGGGTTGATCCTGTTCTTTTTTGGGGTGTTTTTGACGTGTTTTGTGGTCTCCGTTGGGTTTTAGTTGGGTTCTTATTGGTCTTCATGTTGGAATAGTTTACATTGTGGGTTTTGGAGAACATCAGGTAGGTTTAGGGGGACTTTTGGGGTGGATCTATGGCTTTTGGGGTTTTCTTTCGTTTTTGGGGGTGATCCTGTTCTTGTTTGGGTTGTTTATGACGTTTTTTGGGGTCTCCGTTGGGTGTTGTTGGGTTCCTAATGGGTTTTATGGTGGTCGGGAGTGGACTTTGGGATTTGGAGAACATCAGGTAGGTTTAGGGGGACATTTGGGGTGGATCTATGGTTTTGGGGTATTTTCTTCCAGTTTTCTGGGGTGATCCTGTTCTTTTTTGTGGTGTTTTTGACATGTTTTGTGGTCTCCGTTGTTTTTTTTTGGGTTCTTGTATTCATCATGGTGAATGGGAGTGAAATGTGGGATTTGGAGAAGATCAGGTGGGTTTAGGGTGGTTTTGTGGGGAAATTCATGGTTTTTGTTTTTTTTTTTTCTTCTTATCCTGTTCTTTTTTGGGGTGTTTTTATCTTTTTTTGGGGCCTCTGTTGTGTTTCCTTTGTTTTTTCATTGTCATCATGGTGGAAAATGGTAAATTGTGGGTTTTGGAGAACATCAGGTCGGTTTAGGGGGCCTTTTGGGGTGGATCTATGCCTTTTGCGATTTTCTTCCAGTTTTGGGTGTGATCGCGTTCTTGTTTGGGGTGTTTTTGACGTGTTTTGTGGTCTCCATTGGATTTCGTTGGGTTCTCGTTGGTCGTTAAGGGAAATGGGAGTGGATTGTGGGTTTTGGAGAAGATCAGGTAGGTTTAGGGTGGTTTTGGGGTGGATCTATGGTTTTGGGGTTTTCTTCTGTTTTTTTTTTTTTTTTCTTTTTTTGTGGTGATCCTGTTCATTTTGGGCGTGTTTTTGACATGTTTTGGGGTCTCCGTTGGGTTTTACTTGGCTTCTTATTGGTCATCATGGTGGAAAAGTGTAAATTGTGGGTTTTGGAGAACATCAGGTATGTTTAGGGGGACCTTTGGGGTGGATCTATGGCTTTTGGGATTTTCTTGTGTTTTCTGGTGTGATCCTGTTCTTTTTTGGGGTGTTTTTGACGTGTTTTGTGGTCTCCGTTGGGTTTTAGTTGGCTTCTTATTGGTCTTCATGTTGGAATAGTTTACATTGTGGGTTTTGGAGAATATCAGGTAGGTTTAGGGGGACTTTTGGGGTGGATCTATGGCTTTTGGGATTATCTTCCAGGTTTGGGGTTGATTGCGTTCTTGTTTGGGGTGTTTTTGAAGTGTTTCGTGGTCTCCATTGGATTTCGTTGGGTTCTCGTTGGTCGTTAACCCCCTAACCCCCTAACCCCCTAACCCCCTAACCCTAACCCTAACCCTAACCGTAACCCTAACCCTAACCGTAACGGAACCCTAATCCTAAAACTAACAAAACCCTAACGCTAACCCTAAACGTAACCCTAACCTTAAGCCTATCCCTAACAGGATCCTAACCCAAACCCTATCCCTAACCCTAACCCCAACACTTACCAAACCCTAACCCTAACCGTAACCAAAACCGAACCCTAATATTAATCCTAACCCTAAGCCTAACCCTAACCCTAACCCTAACGCTAACCCTAATGGAAAACCTAACCCTAACCCTAACCCTAAACCTAAGAGACCCCTAACCCTAACCCTAACCTAACCCTTACCCTGAACTTAACCCTAACCCTAACCTTAACCCTAACCCTATCCCTAACCTAACACTAACCCTAAACCTAACCCTACCCGTAACCGTAACCCTGACGATAACCCTACCCTAACCCTAACCCTAACACTAACCCTAACCCCACCAGAAACCTAATCGTAAACCTAACCCTAACCCTAACGCTAACCCTAACCGTAACGGAACCCTAATCCTAACCCTAACAAAACCCTAACACTAACCCTAACCGTAACCGTAACCCTAACCTAAGCCTATCCCTAACAGAATCCTAACCCAAACCCTAACCCTAACGCTAACCCTAACCCTAACCCTAAGCCTAACCCTAACCCTAAACCTAACCCTAACCCTAAGAGAACCCTAACCATAACACTAAGCCTAACCCTAATCTAACCCTAATCCTAAACCTATCCGTAACCCTAACTCTACCCCTAATCATAACCCTAACCCTACCCCTAACGTTAACCTTAACCCTAACCCTAATGGAACCATAAGCCTAAACCTAACACAAACTGTAACAAAACCCTCACCTTAACCCTAATTCTAAACCTAAACCTAACCCCAACCCTAACCCTAACGCTAACCGTACCGCAAACCCTATCCCTAACCCTAACCCTAAACCTAACCCTAACCATAACCCTAAACCAGACCCTGACCCTAACCCTAAACAGTACGATAACCCTAACCCTAACCCTAACCCTAAACCTAACCCTAACCTTACCCTAACCCTGAACATAACCCAACCCTAACCCTCACCCTTACGATAACCCTAACCCTAACCTAACACTAACCCTAACCCCACGAGAAACCTAATCGTAAACCTAACCCTAACCCTAATCCTAACCGTAACCCTAACCCATACCCTAACCTAACCCTAACCATAACCCTAACCGAACCCTAACCCTAACCGTAACCCTAACCCTAACCCTAACGCTAACGCTAAGCCTAACCCTATCTCTACCCCTAACCCTAACTCTAACCCTAACCCTAACCTTACCCTAACCCTGAACATAACCCTACCCTAACCCGAACCCTAACCGTAACCCTAACCTTAAGCCTAACCCTAACATAATCCTAACCCAAACCCTAACCCTAACTCTAACCCTAACCCTTACCCTAACCCTAACCGTAACAGAAACCGAACCCTAACCCTAACCCTAACCCTAACCCTAACCCTAATCCTAACCCTAAACCTAACCCTAACCCCAACCCTAACCCTAACCCTAACCCTAATGGAAAACCAAATCCTAACCCTAACCCTAACCCTAAGAGAACCCTAACAATAACCCTAACCCTAACCCAAACCCTGACCCTGACCCTAACCCTAAACAGTACCATAACCCTAACCTAAACCTAAACCTAACCCTAACCCTAACCTTACCCTAACCCTGCACATAACCCAACCCTAACCCTAACCGTAACCCCAACTTTAAACTTAACCTAACCCTAACCCTAACCCTAACGATAACCCTACCCTTACCCTAACCTTAACTCTTACGATAACCCTAACCCTAACCTAACACTAACCCTAACCCCACGAGAAACCGAATCGTAAACCTAACCCTAACCGTAACCCTAACCCTAACCGTAACCCTAACCCATACCCTAACCTAACCCTAACCATAACCCTAACAGAACCCTAACCCAAACCATAACCCTAACCCTACCCCTAACATTAACCTTAACCCTAACCCTAACGGAACCATAATCCTAAACCTAACACAAACTGTAACAAAACCCTCACCTTAACCCTAATTCTAAACCTAAACCTAACCACAACCCTAACCCTAACGCTAATCCTAAACTTAACCCTAACCCTAAGCCTAACCCTAACCCTAAACCTAACCCTAAAACTAACCCAAACCCAGACCCTGAACCTAACCCTAAACATTACAATAACCCTAACCTAAACCTAAACCTAACCCTAACCCTAACCTTACCCTAACCATGAACATAACGCAACCCTAACCCTAACCGTAACCCTAACTTTAAACTTAACCTAACCCTAACCCAAAATGAAACACTAACACTAATCCTAACCCTAACGATAACCCTACCCTAACCCTAACCCTAACCCTAACCCTAACCCTAACCCTAACCCTAACCCTAACCTAACCCTAACCCTAACCCTAACCCTAACCCTAACCCTAGCCCTAACCCTAACCCTAACCCTAACCCTAACCTAACCCTAACCCTGAACATAACCCTACCCTAACCCTAACCGTAACCCTAACCTTAAGCCTATCCCTAGCAGAATCCTAACCCAAACCTTAACCCTAACCCTAACCCTAACCCTAACCAATACCTAACCCTAATCCTAACCGTAACCAAAACCGAATCATAACCCTAACCCTAACCCTAAACCTAACACTAATGGAAAACCTAACCCTAACCCAAACCCTAACCCTAAGAGAACCCTAACCATAAGCCTAACCCTAACCCTAACCTAACCCTAAACCTAACACTAACCCGAACCGTAACCCTAACCCTAACCCTAAACCTAACAGAACCTTAACCCTAAGCCTACAACGAACCCTAACCCTAACCCTAACCCTAAACCTAACCCTAACCCGAATCCTAACCCTAACCTTAATCCTAACCCTAACATAAATCTATCCCTAACCCTAACCCTAACCCTAACAGAACATAAACCCTAACCCTAAACCTAACCCTAACCGTAACCCTAACCCTAACCGTAACCCTAACCCTAACCCTAACCCTAACCCTAACCCTAACCCTAACCCTAACCCTAACCCTAACCCTAAGGCTAACCCTAACCCTAACCCTAACCCTAAACCTAATCCTAACGCTAACCCTAACCCTAACCCCACCAGAAACCTAACCGTAACCCTAACCCTAAACCTAACCGTAACCGTAACCCTAACGGAACCCTAAACCTAAACCTAACCCAAATCCTACACAAAACCCTAACCCTAACACTAACCCTAAACCTAACCCTAATCGTAACCCTAATCCTAAAACTATCCCTAACTTTAACCCTATCCTAACCCTAAACCAAACCCTAACCCTAAACCTATCCCTAACACTAACCAGAATACGAACCCTAACCCTAAACCGACACCTAACTCTAACCCTAACCCTAACCCGAACTCTACTCCTAACCCTAACCCTAACCCTAAACATAACCTAACCCTAAACCTGAACATAACCCAAACCTAACCCTAACCCTAACCGTAACCCTAACTTTAACCCTAACCTAAACATAACCCTAACCCTAACCCTAACCGTAACCCTAACCCGAACCAAACTCTTACCCTAACCAGATTCCTTACAGAACCCTAACCATAAACCTACCTCTAAACATAACCCTTACCCTAACCCTAACCCTAACACTAACCCTAACCCGAACGCTAACCCTACCCCTAGCCATAACCCTAACCCTAACCCTAACCCTAAACCTAACCCTAACCCAAACCATAACCCTAACCCTAACCCAAACCTAACCCTAACCCTAACCGTAACCCTAGCCCTAACCTTAACCCTAACCCTTACAGAAACGTAATCATAACACAAACCCTAACCCTACCCTAACATAAGTCTATCCCTAACAATAACCCTAACCCCAATCCTAACCCTAACCCTAACCCTAACCCTAACCCTAACCCGAACCCGAACGCGAGCCCGAATCCGAACCCGAACCCTACCAGAAACTTAACCCTAACCATAACCCTAACCCTAACCTAACACGAACCCTAACCCTAACCCTAACCCTAACTTTAACCCTAACCTAATCCTAAACCTAACCTGAACGCTAAACTTGTCCCTAAACCTAACTAGAACACGAACATTAACCCTAACCCTATCCCTAACAGAACCCTAACCGTAACCCTACCCCTAAACATAACCCTAACCCTAACCTGAATACTAAGCCTTGCCCTAACCCTAAACCTTACGATAAACCTAACCGTAACCCTAAACCTAACCCTAACCCTTACCTAACCCTAACCCTGAACATAAGACGACCCTAACCCTAACCCTAAACGTAACCCTAACTTTAACCATAACCTAACCCTAAAACTACCCCTAACCTAACCCTAACCCTAACCCTAACCCTAACAATAACCATAACCTTAACCATAACCATAAAGGTAACCTAACCCTAACCCTAATCCTAAACCTTAACCTAAACATAACGCTAACCCTAACCGAAACCTAACCCTAAACATAACCCTAAGCCTAACATAACCCTAACCCTAACCCTAAACATAACCCTAACCCTAAACCTAAACCTAACTTTAAATCTAAACCTAATGCTAAACCACACCCTAACCCTAACCCTAACCCGAAACATAACCTAACCCTAACCCTAATCCTAACCCTTACCCTAACCCTAACCCTAACCCTAACCCTAACCATAAACCTAACCCTAAACCTAACCCTAACCCTAGCCCTAACCCTAACCCTAACATAACCCTAACACTAACCCTAACCCTAGCCCTAACCCTAACCCTAAACCTAAACCTAAACCTTACAGAACCTTAACCCTAAGCGTAACACTAACCGTAACCCTAACCCTAAACCTAACAGAACCTTAACCCTAACCCAAACCCTAACCCTAAACCTAACCCTAACCCTAACCCTATCCCTAACCCTAATCCTAACCCTAACATAAATCTATCCCTAACCCTAACCCTAATCCTAACCGTATACCTAACCCTAACTCTAACACTAACCTAAACCTATCCCTAAACATAACCGAAGCCTAAACATAATCCTAACCCTAACCCTAACCCTAACATAACCGTAACCATAACCCTAACCCTAACCCTAACCCTATCCCTAACCCTATCCATAACCCTACAATAAATCTAACTCTAAGAGAACCCTAAGCATAACCCTAACCCTAACCTAAACTTATACCTAATCCTATCCGTAACCCTAACTCAACTCCTAACCCTAACCCTAAACCTAACCCAAACCCTAACCCTAACCCTAACCCTAACCCTAACCCTAACCCTAACCCTAACCCTAACCCTAACCCTAACCCTAACCCTAACCCTAACCCTAACCCTAACAGAACATAAACCCTAACCCTAACCCTAACCCTAACCTAACCCCTACCCTGAACATAACCCAACCCTAACCAAAACCCTAACTTTAACCCTAACCTATCCTAACCCTAACCCTAAACCTAACCCTAACCCTTAACCTAACCCTAACCTTAATCGAAACCTCACCCTACACCTAACGATAACCAAAACCGAACCCTAACCCTAACCCTAACCCTAACCCTAACCCTAACCCTAACCCTAACCCTAACCCTAACCCTAACCCTAACCCCACCAGAAAGCTAACCGTAACCTTAAACCTAACTCTAACCGTAACCGTAACCCTAACGGAACCCTAAGCAGAAACCTAACCCAAATCCTACACAAAACCCTAACCCTAAAACTAACCATAAACCTAACCCTAACCGTAACCCTAATCCATACCCTATCCCTAACATTAACCCTATCCTAAACCTAACCCTAACCCTAACCCTAAACCTATCCCTAACCCTAACTAGAATACGAACCCTAACCCGAACCCGACCCCTAACCCTAACCCTAACCCTAACCGTAGCCCTAAGCTTAACCCTAACCCTAACCCTAACCTAACCCTAAACGTAAACGTAACCCTAAACCTAACCATAACAGTCACCGTAACCTTAAAACTAAACGTACTCTAACCCTAACCAGATCCCTAACAGAACCCTAACCGTAAACCTACCCCTAACCATAACCCTAAGACTAACCCTTAATACTAACCCTTACCCTACACCTAACCCTTACGATACTCCTAAACCTAACCCTAACCCTAACCCTAACCTTAACCATAACCCTTACCTAAACCCAACCCGGAACATAACCCAAACCTAACATTTACCCTAACCCTAACTTTAACCCTAACCTAATCCTAACCCTAACCGTAACCCTAACTTTAACCCTAACCTAACCCCAACCCTAACCCAAACCATAACCCTAACCCTAACCATAACCCTAACACTAACACTAACCCTAAAATAACCCTAACCCTAAATGTAACCCTAGCCCTAACGTTAACCCTAACCCTAACAGAACCCTAATCTTAACCCTAACCCTAACCTAACCCTAACATAATTCTATCCCTAACCCTAACCCAAACCCTAACCCTAAACCTAACCCTAACTTTAACCCTAACCTAACCTTATCCCTAAACATAACCTAACCCTAACCCTAATCCTAACCCTAATCCTAAAGCTAACCCTAACCCTAACCTAACCCTAACCCTAACCTTAACCCTGCCAGAACCCTAACCCTTACCATAACATAACCCTAACCCAAAACCTAAACCTAACCCTATCCCTAACCCTAACCCTAACCATAAACCTAACCCTAACCCTAACGCTGAACCTAACCTAAGCCTAACCCTGAACATAACCCAACCCTAACCCTAACTCTAACCCTAACAGAACATTAACCCTAACCCTAACCCTACACTAACCCTAACACTAATAGAAACCTAACCCTAACCCTAACCGTAACCCTAACCTTAACCCTAACCCTAACCCTAACCCTAACAGAACATAAACCCTAACCCTTACCCCAACCCTAACTTTAACCCTAATCTAACCCTAACCGTAACCGTAACCGTAACCGTAACCGTAACCCTAACCCTAACCGTAGCCCTAAGCTTAACCCTAACCCTAACCCTAACCTAACCCTAAACGTAAACGTAACCCTAAACCTAACCATAACAGTCACCGTAACCTTAAAACTAAACGTACTCTAACCCTAACCAGATCCCTAACAGAACCCTAACCGTAAACCTACCCCTAACCATAACCCTAAGACTAACCCTTAATACTAACCCTTACCCTACACCTAACCCTTACGATACTCCTAAACCTAACCCTAACCCTAACCCTAACCTTAACCATAACCCTTACCTAAACCCAACCCTGAACATAACCCAAACCTAACATTTACCCTAACCCTAACTTTAACCCTAACCTAACCCTAACCCTAACCGTAACCCTAACTTTAACCCTAACCTAACCCTAACCCTAACCCAAACCATAACCCTAACCCTAACCATAACCCTAACACTAACACTAACCATAAAATAACCCTAACCCTAAATGTAACCCTAGCCCTAACGTTAACCCTAACCCTAACAGAACCCTAATCTTAACCCTAACCCTAACCTAACCCTAACATAATTCTATCCCTAACCCTAACCCAAACCCTAACCCTAAACCTAACCCTAACTTTAACCCTAACCTAACCTTATCCCTAAACATAACCTAACCATAACCCTAATCCTAACCCTAATCCTAAAGCTAACCCTAACCCTAACCTAACCCTAACCCTAACCTTAACCCTGCCAGAACCCTAACCCTTACCATAACATAACCCTAACCCAAAACCTAAACCTAAACCTATCCCTAACCCTAACCCTAACCATAAACCTAACCCTAACCCTAACGCTGAACCTAACCTAAGCCTAACCCTGAACATAACCCAACCCTAACCCTAACTCTAACCCTAACAGAACATTAACCCTAACCCTAACCCTACACTAACCCTAACACTAATAGAAACCTAACCCTAACCCTAACCGTAACCCTAACCTTAACCCTAACCCTAACCCTAACCCTAACAGAACATAAACCCTAACCCTTACCCCAACCCTAACTTTAACCCTAATCTAACCCTAACCGTAACCGTAACTGTAACCGTAACCGTAACCGTAACCCTAACCCTAACCCTAACCCTAACCTTAACCGAAACCTGACCCAAACCCTAACCATAACCAAAACCGAACGCTAACCCTACCCCTAGCCATAACGCTAACCCTAATCCTAACCCTAACCTTAAAGCTAACCCTAACCCTAACCCTAACCCTAACCCTAACCCTAACCATAACCCTAACCCCAATACAAACCTAATCGTAACCCTAACCCTAACCCTAACACTAACCCTAACCCTAACCCTAACCCTAACGCTAAACCTAACCTAACCCTAACCCTGAACATAACCCAACGCTAACCCTAACCCTAAACGTAACCCTAAGATTTACCCTAACCTAAACCTAACCCTAACCCTAACCCTAACCCTAACCCTAACCTCTTACCCTAACCCTAACCGTAACAGAACCCTAACCATAACCATTACATTAAAACTAACCTAACCGTAACCCTAATATTGACCCTAAATTTAACCCTAATCTAACCCTAACTCAAAACCTAACCCTAACCCTACCCTAACTCTAACCCTAACAGAACCCTAACCAGAACCCTAAACCTAATCCTAACATAACCCTAAACCTAAACCTATCCGTAATCCTAAATCTACCCCTAACCCGAACCCTAACCCTAACCCTAACCCTAACCCTAACCCTAACCCTAACCCTAACCCTAACAGAACATTAACCCTAAGCCTAACCCTAACCCTAACTTAACACTAACCCTAAACCTAACCCTACCCGTAACCCTACCGGTAACCCAAATCCTAACCCTAACCCTAAACCTAATGGTACTCTAAGCCTAAACCTAAACCTAACCCTTACGATAACCCTAACCTAAACCTAACCCTAACCCTAACCGTAACCCTAACCCTAACCCTAACCCTAACCCTAACCCTAACCCTAACCCTAACCCTATCCTAACCCTAAACCTAACCATAATCCTGACCCTAACACTAAAGCTAACCCTAACCCTAACCCTAAACCTAACCCATACCCTAACCCTAACCCTAACCCTAACCCTAACCCTAACCCTAACCCTAAACCTAACCCTAAACCTAACCCTAACCCTAAAACTAATCCTAACCAATACCCTAATCCTAACCGTAACCGTAACCCTAACCCTTACCCTAACCGTAACCCTAACCCTAACAGAACACTAACCCTAACCCTTACCCTAACTATCAAACCAACAGTTACCGTAACCCTAATCCTAACCCTAAACCTAACCCTAACATATACCTAACCCCCAACCTAAGCCTAAACCTAATCCTAACACTAAGCCTTAGGCTAACCCTAAACCTAACAGAATCCTAACCCTAACCGTATCCCTAAACCTAACCTTATCACTAACCCTAACAGAACACTGAACCTAAACCTAACCCTAATACTTACCATAACCCTAACCGTAACCCTAGGCCTAACCTTAACATAACTCTAACCCTAACCTAAGCCTAACCCTAACCCTAAACCTAAACCTAAACCTAACACTAACCCTAACCCTAACCCTAAGCCTAAACCTAACCCTAACCCTAATACTTACCCTAACCCTAACCGTAACCCTAATCCTAACCATGAACATAACCCTAACCCTAACCCTAACCCTAACCCTAACCGTAACCGTAACCCTAAACCTAACCATGAACATAACCCTAACCCTAACCCTAACCCTAACCCTAACAATGAACATAAACCTAACCCTAACCCTAACCCTAATCCTTACCCTAACCCTAACCCTAAAGCTAATCCTAACCCTTACCCTAACCCTAACCCTAACCCTAACCCTAACCCTAACCCTAACCCTAACCCTAACCCTAACCATAACCATAACCCTAATCGTAACACTAACCCTAACCCTAACCCTAACCCTAAACGTAATGCTAACCCTAACCCTAACCCTAATCCTAACCCTAAACCTTACCCTTACACTAACCGTAACCCCAACCCTAACCCTAACATTAAACCTAACGCTAACCCTAAACCTAACCCTAACCCTAACGCTAAGCCGAACCATATCTTAAACACTAACTCTAACCGGAATCGTAACCCTAACCCTAACCCTAACGCTTACCCTAACACTAACCCTAACCCTAAGCCTAACCCTAACCCTAACCCTAAACCTAACCCTAATCCTAACCCAAACCCTAACTCTAACATAAACTTAAGTTAACCCTAAACCTAACCCTAACCATAAACTTAACCCTAAGAGAACCCTAACCCTAACCGTAACCATAACCCTAACCCTAATCCAAACCCGAACATAACCCTAACCCTAAGCCTAAGAGTAACCCTAATCCTAACCCTAACCCTAACCCTAACCCTACGCCGAACCCTAACCCTAACCCTAAGAGAACCCTAGCCCTAACCGTAACCATAACCCTAACCCTAATCCTAACCCTAACATAACCCTAACCCTAAGCCTAAGTGTAACCCTAATCCTAACCCTAACCCTAACCCTAACCCTACGCCGAACCCTAACCCTAACCCTAACCCTAAGAGAACCCTAGCCCTAACCCTAACCCTAACCCTAACCCTAACCCTAACCCTAATCCTAACCCTAAGGGAACGCTAGCCCTAACCGTAA
>NW_028181458.1:840000-845000 GCF_964211825.1 Aythya ferina
AAACCTAACCCTAACCCTAACCCTAACCCTAACCCTAACCCTAACCCTAACCCTAACCCTAACCCTAACCCTAACCCGTACCCTAACCCGTACCCTAACCCTAACCCTAACCCTAACTTTAACCCTAACCCTAACCCTAACCCTATCCCTAACGCTACACCTAACCATTACCCTAACCCTAACCCTAACCCTAAACCTAACCCTTGCCATAACCCTACCCCTAACGAAACCCTAACCCTAAGCCTAACGCTAACCCTCACAAAACCCTAATCCTAACAATAACCCTAACCCTAACCCTAACCCTAACCCTTACCCTAAACCTAACCCTAACCCTAAGAGAACACTATCCCTAACCCTAACCCTATCCCTAAACCTAACCGTAACCCTAACCCTAAGCCTAACCCTAACCCTTACCCTAAACCTAACCCTAACCCTATGAGAACACTATCCCTTACCCTAACCCTATCCCTAACCCCAACCCTAACCCTAACCCTAACCCTAACCCTAACCCTAACCCTAACCCTAACCCTAACCCTAACCCTAACCCTAACCCTAACCCTAACCCTAACCCTAACCCTAACCCTAACCCTAACCCTAAACATAACCCTAACCCTAACCCAAACCCTAACCCTAACCCTAACCCTAACCTTAACCCTAAAACTAACCCTAACCCTAAACCTAAACACAAAAAATCAATAACCCTAAAC
Organism: Aythya ferina; assembly: GCF_964211825.1. NCBI lineage: Eukaryota > Metazoa > Chordata > Aves > Anseriformes > Anatidae > Aythya > Aythya ferina. The sequence goes on from NW_028181458.1 coordinate 840,708, forward strand.
CTAACCCTAACCCTAAGAGAACCCTAACCCTAACCCTAACCCTAACCCTAACCCTAACCCTAACCCTAAACCTAACACTAACCCTAACTCTAAACCTAACTCTAACCATAACACTAACTCTAAGAGAACACTAAACCTAACCCTAAAACTAACCCTAACACTAACCTTAATCCTAACCCTAACCCTAACCCTAACCCTAAACCTAACGCTAACCCTAACCCTACCCCTAACGCTAAACCTAACCCTAACCATAACCCTAACCCTAATCCTAATCCTAACCCTAACCCTAACCCTTACCCTAAGAGAACCCTATCCCTAACCCTAACCCTAACCCTAACCTTAACCCTAACCCTAAGTGAACGCGAACCCTAACCCTAACCTAACCCTAACCCTAACCTTAACCCTGCCAGAACCCTAACCCTTACCATAACATAACCCTAACCCAAAACCTAAACCTAAACCTATCCCTAACCCTAACCCTAACCATAAACCTAACCCTAACCCTAACGCTGAACCTAACCTAAGCCTAACCCTGAACATAACCCAACCCTAACCCTAACTCTAACCCTAACAGAACATTAACCCTAACCCTAACCCTACACTAACCCTAACACTAATAGAAACCTAACCCTAACCCTAACCGTAACCCTAACCTTAACCCTAACCCTAACCCTAACCCTAACAGAACATAAACCCTAACCCTTACCCCAACCCTAACTTTAACCCTAATCTAACCCTAACCGTAACCGTAACTGTAACCGTAACCGTAACCGTAACCCTAACCCTAACCCTAACCCTAACCTTAACCGAAACCTGACCCAAACCCTAACCATAACCAAAACCGAACGCTAACCCTACCCCTAGCCATAACGCTAACCCTAATCCTAACCCTAACCTTAAAGCTAACCCTAACCCTAACCCTAACCCTAACCCTAACCCTAACCATAACCCTAACCCCAATACAAACCTAATCGTAACCCTAACCCTAACCCTAACACTAACCCTAACCCTAACCCTAACCCTAACGCTAAACCTAACCTAACCCTAACCCTGAACATAACCCAACGCTAACCCTAACCCTAAACGTAACCCTAAGATTTACCCTAACCTAAACCTAACCCTAACCCTAACCCTAACCCTAACCCTAACCTCTTACCCTAACCCTAACCGTAACAGAACCCTAACCATAACCATTACATTAAAACTAACCTAACCGTAACCCTAATATTGACCCTAAATTTAACCCTAATCTAACCCTAACTCAAAACCTAACCCTAACCCTACCCTAACTCTAACCCTAACAGAACCCTAACCAGAACCCTAAACCTAATCCTAACATAACCCTAAACCTAAACCTATCCGTAATCCTAAATCTACCCCTAACCCGAACCCTAACCCTAACCCTAACCCTAACCCTAACCCTAACCCTAACCCTAACCCTAACAGAACATTAACCCTAAGCCTAACCCTAACCCTAACTTAACACTAACCCTAAACCTAACCCTACCCGTAACCCTACCGGTAACCCAAATCCTAACCCTAACCCTAAACCTAATGGTACTCTAAGCCTAAACCTAAACCTAACCCTTACGATAACCCTAACCTAAACCTAACCCTAACCCTAACCGTAACCCTAACCCTAACCCTAACCCTAACCCTAACCCTAACCCTAACCCTAACCCTATCCTAACCCTAAACCTAACCATAATCCTGACCCTAACACTAAAGCTAACCCTAACCCTAACCCTAAACCTAACCCATACCCTAACCCTAACCCTAACCCTAACCCTAACCCTAACCCTAACCCTAAACCTAACCCTAAACCTAACCCTAACCCTAAAACTAATCCTAACCAATACCCTAATCCTAACCGTAACCGTAACCCTAACCCTTACCCTAACCGTAACCCTAACCCTAACAGAACACTAACCCTAACCCTTACCCTAACTATCAAACCAACAGTTACCGTAACCCTAATCCTAACCCTAAACCTAACCCTAACATATACCTAACCCCCAACCTAAGCCTAAACCTAATCCTAACACTAAGCCTTAGGCTAACCCTAAACCTAACAGAATCCTAACCCTAACCGTATCCCTAAACCTAACCTTATCACTAACCCTAACAGAACACTGAACCTAAACCTAACCCTAATACTTACCATAACCCTAACCGTAACCCTAGGCCTAACCTTAACATAACTCTAACCCTAACCTAAGCCTAACCCTAACCCTAAACCTAAACCTAAACCTAACACTAACCCTAACCCTAACCCTAAGCCTAAACCTAACCCTAACCCTAATACTTACCCTAACCCTAACCGTAACCCTAATCCTAACCATGAACATAACCCTAACCCTAACCCTAACCCTAACCCTAACCGTAACCGTAACCCTAAACCTAACCATGAACATAACCCTAACCCTAACCCTAACCCTAACCCTAACAATGAACATAAACCTAACCCTAACCCTAACCCTAATCCTTACCCTAACCCTAACCCTAAAGCTAATCCTAACCCTTACCCTAACCCTAACCCTAACCCTAACCCTAACCCTAACCCTAACCCTAACCCTAACCCTAACCATAACCATAACCCTAATCGTAACACTAACCCTAACCCTAACCCTAACCCTAAACGTAATGCTAACCCTAACCCTAACCCTAATCCTAACCCTAAACCTTACCCTTACACTAACCGTAACCCCAACCCTAACCCTAACATTAAACCTAACGCTAACCCTAAACCTAACCCTAACCCTAACGCTAAGCCGAACCATATCTTAAACACTAACTCTAACCGGAATCGTAACCCTAACCCTAACCCTAACGCTTACCCTAACACTAACCCTAACCCTAAGCCTAACCCTAACCCTAACCCTAAACCTAACCCTAATCCTAACCCAAACCCTAACTCTAACATAAACTTAAGTTAACCCTAAACCTAACCCTAACCATAAACTTAACCCTAAGAGAACCCTAACCCTAACCGTAACCATAACCCTAACCCTAATCCAAACCCGAACATAACCCTAACCCTAAGCCTAAGAGTAACCCTAATCCTAACCCTAACCCTAACCCTAACCCTACGCCGAACCCTAACCCTAACCCTAAGAGAACCCTAGCCCTAACCGTAACCATAACCCTAACCCTAATCCTAACCCTAACATAACCCTAACCCTAAGCCTAAGTGTAACCCTAATCCTAACCCTAACCCTAACCCTAACCCTACGCCGAACCCTAACCCTAACCCTAACCCTAAGAGAACCCTAGCCCTAACCCTAACCCTAACCCTAACCCTAACCCTAACCCTAATCCTAACCCTAAGGGAACGCTAGCCCTAACCGTAAGCATAACGCTGAACCTAATCCTAACCCTAACCCGAAAGCTAACCATAACCCTAAACCTAACCCTAACACTACCCCTAACCATAAACCTAACCCTAACCCTAACCATAACCCTAACCTTAACTCTAAACCTAACCCTAACCCGACACCTAAGCCTAACAAAACCCGAAACCTAACCCTAAAACTAATACTAATCCTAACCCTAACCCTAACCCTAACCGTAACCATAACCCTAAACCTAACCCTAACCCTATCCCTAAACCTAAGCCTAACCCTAAGCCTAACCCTAACCCTAACCCTAACCCTAACCGTAACCATAACCCTAATGCTAACCCTAACCCTAACCCTAACCCTAAACCTAAGCCTAACCCTAACCCTAACCCTAACCCTAACTGTAACCCTAACACTAAACCTAACCTTAATCCTTACCCTAATCCTAAAGCTAACCCTAAATCTAACCCTAACCCTCACCCTAACCCTAACCCTAAACCTAACCCTAACCCTAACCCTAACCCTAACCCTAACCCTAACCCTAACCCTAACCCTAACCCTAACCCTAAACCTAACCCTAACCCTAACTTTAACCCTAACCCTAACTCTAAACTAACCCTAAACCTAATGAACCCTAGCCCTAACCCTAAACGTAACGCTAACCCTAATCCTAACCCTAACCGTACCCCTAACCCTAACCCTAACATTAAGCCTAATCCTACCCTAACCCGAACCCTAACATAACCCTAACCCAAACCTAACCCTAACCCTAACACTAAACCTAAGAAAAACCCTATCCCGAACCCTAAGAGAACACTAGCCCTAACCCTAACCTAAACCTATCCCTAACCCTAACATAAACGTAAACTTAACCCTAAACCTAACCCTAACCCTAACCCCAACCTAACCCTAACCCTAAACCTAAGACGAACCCTATCCCTGAACCTAACCCAAT
>NW_028181458.1:897500-900000 GCF_964211825.1 Aythya ferina
ACCCTAACCCTAACCCTAACCCTAACCCTAACCCTAACCCTTACCCTAACCCTAAACCTAAACCTAAGAGATCACTAACCCTAACCCTAACCCTAACCCTAAGAGAACACTAATCCTAACCCTAACCCTAACCCTAACCCTAACCCTAACCCTAACCCTAACCCTAACTCTAAGAGAACCCTAACCCTAACCATAAGAGAACCCTAACCGTAACCATTACCATAACACTAACCCTTACCCTAACCCTAACCCTAACCATAACCTTAACCCTAAACCTAAGAGAACACTAACCCTTACCCTAACCCTAACCCTAACCCTAACCCTAACCCTAACCCTAACTCTAACCCTAACCCTAAACCTAACCCTAACCCGAACCCTAACCCTAAACCTAACCCTAATCCAAAACCTACCCCTAACCCTAATCCTAATCCTAACCCTAACCTTAAGAGAACCCTAACCCTAACCCTAACCCTAACCCTAACCCTAACCCTAAGAGAACCCTAACCCTAACCCTAAGAGAATCCTAACCCTAACCCTAAGAGAACCCTAACCCTACCACTAACCCTAACCCTAAACTTAAACCTAACCCTAACCCTTACCCTAACCCTAACCCTAACCCTAACCTTAACCCTAACCCTAAGAGAACACTAACCCTAACCCTAACCCTAACCCTAACTCTAACCCTAAACCTAAAAGAACCCTAACCCTAACGCTAACGCTAATCCTAAACCTAACCCTAAAACTAACGCTAACCCTAACCCTAAACCTAACCCAAACACTAACCCTAACCCTAACCCTAACCGTAACCCTAACCCTAACCCTAACCTAACCCTAACCCAAAACCTAACCCTAACCCAAACCGTAACCCTAACCCTAACCGTAACCCTAACCCAAACCCTAACCCTAACCCTAACTTTAACCCTAACCCTAACCGTAACCCTAACCCTAACCCTAATCCTAACCCTAACCCTAAACCTAACCCTAACCCTAACCCTAACCCTAAGAGAACACTAACCCTAACCCTAACCCTAACACTAACCCTAACCCTAACCCTAACCCTAACCCTAACACTAACCCTAACCCTAATTGAAACCCTTCCCCTAAATCTATCCCTAACCCTAACCGTAACTCTAAGAGAACACTAACCCTAACCCTAACACTAACCTTAATCCTAACCCTATACCTAACCCTAACCCTAACCCTAATCCTAACCCTAACCCTAACGCTAACCCTAACCCTAACCCTAACCCTAACCCTAACCCTAACCCTGAGAGAACAGTAATCCTAACCCTAACACTAACCCTAACCCTAACGCTAACCCTAACGCTAACCCTAGCCCTAAGCCTAACCCTAAGCCTAACCCTAACCCTAACCCTAACCCTAAACCTAACCTTAACCCTAACCCTAACCCTAACCGTAACCCTAACCCTAACCCTAACCCTAACCCTAACTCTAAGAGAACCCTAACCCTAACCATAAGAGAACCCTAACCGTAACCGTAACCGTAACCGTGACCGTAACTGTAACCGTAACCCTAACCCTAACCCTAACCCTAACCCTATCCCTAAGAGAACACTAACCCTAACCCTAACCCTAACCCTAAGAGAACCCTAACCCTAACCGTAACCCTAACCCTAAGAGAACACTAACCCTAACCGTAACCCTAACCCTAACTCTAACCCTAAACCTAAAAGAACCCTAACCATAACCCTAACGCTAACCCTAACCCTAAACCTAACCCAAACACTAACCCTAACCCTAACCCTAACCCTAACCCTAACCTAACCCTAACCCTAAACCTAACCCTAACCCTAACTTTAACCCTAACCCTAACAGTAACCATAACCGTAACCCTAACCCTAACCCTAACCCTAACACTAACCCTAACCCTAATTGAAACCCTTCCCCTAAATCTATCCCTAACCCTAACCGTAACTCTAAGAGAACACTAACCCTAACCCTAACACTAACCTTAATCCTAACCCTAACCCTAACCCTAACCCTAACCCTAATCCTAACCCTAACCCTAACCCTAACCCTAACCCTAACCCTAACCCTAACCCTAACCCTAACCCTAACCCTGAGAGAACAGTAATCCTAACCCTAACCCTAACCCTAACCCTAACCCTAACGCTAACCCTAGCCCTAAGCCTAACCCTAAGCCTAACCCTAACCCTAACCCTAACCCTAAACCTAACCCTAACCCTAACCCTAACCCTAACCCTAACCCTAACCCTAACTCTAAGAGAACCCTAACCCTAACCATAAGAGAACCCTAACCGTAACCGTAACCGTAACCGTAACCGTGACCGTAACCGTAACCGTAACCGTAACCCTAACCCTAACCCTAACCCTAACCCTATCCCTAACCCTAAACCTAACCCTAAACCTAACCCTAACCCTAACCCTAAGAGAACACTAACCCTAACCCTAACCCTAACCCTAAGAGAACCCTAACCCTAACCCTAACCCTAACCCTTACCATAACCCTAAACCTTAA
>NW_028181458.1:957500-960000 GCF_964211825.1 Aythya ferina
AACCCTAACCCTAACCCTAACCCTAACCCTAACACTAACCATAAACCTAACCCTAACCTTAACCCTTTCCCTAACCCTAACCCTAACCCTAACCCTAACCCTAACCGTAACCCTAAACCTAAGAGAACAGTAATCCTAAACCTAACCTAACCATAAAACTAACCCAAACCCTAAACCCTAACCCTAACCCTATCTCTAAGAGAACCCTAACCCTAACCCTAACCCTAACCCTAACCCTAACCCTAACCCTAAACCTAACCCTAAACCTAACCCTAACCCTAACCCTAACCCTAAGAGAACACTAACCCTAACCCTAACCCTAACCCTAAGAGAACCCTAACCCTAACCCTAACCCTAACCCTAACCCTAACCCTAACCCTAACCCTAACCCTAAGAGAACACTAACCCTAATCCTAACCCTAACCCTAAGAGAATCCTAACCCTAACCCTACCCCTAACCCTAAACCTTACCCTAACCCTAAACCTAAACCTAAGAAATCACTAACCCTAACCCTAACCCTAAACCTAAGATAAACCTAACCCTAACCCTAACCCTAACCCTTACCCTAACCCTAACCCTAACCGTAACCCTTTCCCTAACTCTAACCCTAACCCTAACCCTAACCCTAAGAGAACACTAACCCTAACCCTTACACTAACCTTAATCCTAACCGTAACTGTAACCCTAACCCTAACCCTAACCCTAACCCTAACCCTAACCCTAACCCTAACCCTAACCCAAACCCTACCCCTAACGCTAAACATAACCCTAATCTTAACCCTAATCCTAATCCTAACCCTAAACCTAACACTAACACTAACCCTAACCCTAACCCTAACCCTAACCCTAACCCTAATCCTAAACCTAACCCTGACCCTAACCCTAACCCGAACCCTAACCCTAACCCTAACCCTAACCCTAACCCTAACCCTAACCCTAACCCTAAACCTAACCTTAACCCTAACCCTAACCCTAACCCTAACCCTAAGAGAACACTAACCCTAACCCTAACCCAAACCCTCAGAGAACCCTAATCCTAACCCTACCCCTAACCCTAACCCTAACCCTTACCCTAACCCTAAAACTAAACCTAAGAGATCACTAACCCTAACCCTAACCCTAACCCTAAAACTAACCCTAACCCTAACCTTAACCTTAACCCTTTCCCTAACTCTCACCCTAACCCTAACCCTAACCCTAACTCTAAGAGAACACTAACACTAACCCTAACCCTAACCCTAACACTAACCCTAACCCTAACCCTAATCCTAACCCTAACACTAACCTTAATCCTAACCCTAACCCTAACCCTAACCCTACCCCTAACACTAAACCTAACCCTAACCCTAACACTAACCTTAATCCTAACCCTAACCCTAACCCTAACCCTACACCTAACGCTAAACCTAACCCTAACCTTAACCTTAACCCTAACCCTAACCCTAACCCTAACCCCTAACCCTAACCCTAACCCTAACCCTAACCCTAAACCTAACCCTAACCCGATCAATAACCCTAACCCTAACCCTAAGAGAACACTAACCCTAACCATAACCCTAACCATAACCCTAACCCTAACCCTAACCCTAACCCTAACCCTAACCCTAACCCTAACCCTAAACGTAAACCTAAGAAATCACTAACCCTAAACCTAACCCTAACCCTAACGCTAACCGTAACGCTAACCATAACACTAACCCTAACCCTAACCCTAACCCTAACCCTAACCCTAACCCTAACCCTAACTTTAACCCTAACCCTAACCCTAACCCTAACCCTTACCCTAAGAGAACCCTAACCCTAACCCTACCCCTAACCCTAAACCTAACCCTTACCCTAACCGTAAACCTAAACCTAAGAGATCACTAACCCTAACCCTAACCCTAACCCTAACCCTAACCCTAACCCTAAACCTAAACCTAACCCTAAACCTAACCCTAACCCTAACCCTAACCCTAACCCTATCCCTAACCCTAACCCAAACCCTAACCCTAACCCTAACCCTAACCCTAAGAGAACCCTAACCCTAACCCTAACCTTAACACAAACCCTAACCCTAAACCTAAACCTAAGAGATCACTAACCCTTAACCTAACCCTAACCCTAACCCTAACCCTAACCGTAACCTTAACCTAACCCTAACCATAACCCTAACCCTAACCCAAACCCTAAACCTAACCCTAAACCCTAACCCTATCCCTAACCGTAACCCTAAACCTAAGAGAACACTAACCCTAACCCTAACCCTAACCCTAACCCTAACCCTAAGAGAATACTATCCCTAACCCTAACTCTAACCCTAACCCTAACCCTAAACCTAACCCTAACCCTAACCCTAAGAGAACACTAATCCTAACCCTAAACCAAACCCTAAGAGAACCCTAACCCTAACCCTACCCCTAACCCTAACCCTTACCCTTACCCTAACCCTAAACCTAAACCTAAACGTAAGAGATCACTAACCCTAACCCTAACCCTAAACCTAAGAGAACCCTAACC
>NW_028181458.1:1025000-1030000 GCF_964211825.1 Aythya ferina
CTAACCCTAAGAGAATCATAGAATCATAGAATATCCTGAGTTGTAAGGGACCCTTAAGGATCATCAAGTCCAACTCTCGACACCGCACGGGTCTACCCAAAAGTTCAGACCATGTGCCTAAGTTCACAGTCCAATCTCTTCTTAAATTCAGACAGGCTCGGTGCAGTGACCACTTCCCTGCGGAGCCTGTTCCAGTGTGCAACCACCCTCTCTGTGAAGAACCCCCTCCTGACGTCCAGCCTAAATTTCCCCTGCCTCAGCTTAACCCCGTTCCCGCGGGTCCTGTCACTAGTGTTAATGGAGAAAAGGTCTCCTGCCTCTTGACAACCCCTTACGAGGAAGTTGTAGACTGCGATGAGGTCTCCCCTCAGCCTCCTCTTCTCCAGGCTGAACAGGCCCAGTGACCTCAGCCGTTCCTCGTACGTCTTCCCCTCAAGGCCTTTCACCATCTTCGTAGCCCTCCTCTGGACACTTTCCAACAGTTTCATGTCCTTTTTATACTGTGGTGCCCAGAACTGCACACAGTACTCGAGGTGAGGCCGCACCAGCGCAGAGTAGAGCGGGACAATCACCTCCCTTGACCTACTAGCGATGCCGTTCTTGATGCACCCCAAGATACGATTGGCCCTCCTGGCTGCCAGGGCACACTGCTGGCTCATATTCAACTTGCTGTCTATCACGACCCCCAGATCCCTCTCTTCTAGGCTGCTCTCCAGCGTCTCATCGCCCAGTCTGTACATGCAGCCAGGGTTTCCCCGTCCCAGGTGCAGGACCCGGCACTTGCTCTTATTGAACCCTAACCCTAACCCTAAGAGTACCCTAACCCTAACCCTAACCCTAAACCTAACCCTAACCCAAACCCTAACCCTAACCCTAAACCTAAGCCTAAGCCTAAACCTAAGCCTAACCCTAAACCTAATCCTAACCCTAACCCTAACCCTAACCCTAACCCTAACCCTAACCCTAACCCCTAACCCTAACCCTAACCCTAACCCTAAACCTAACCCTAACCCTATCAATAACCCTAACCCTAACCCTAAGAGAACACTAACCCTAACCCTAACACTAACCTTAAACCTAACCCTAACCGTAACCCTTTCCCTAACTCTAACCCTAACCCTAACCCAAACTCTAAGAGAACACTAACCCTAACCCTAACCCTAACCCTAACTCTAACCCTATCCCTAACCCTAACACTAACCTTAATCCTAACCCTAAAGTTAACGCTAACCCTAACCCTACCCCTAACGCTAAACCTAACCATAACGGTAACCCTAACCCTAACCCTAATCCTAATCCTAACCTTAACCCTAACCCTAACCCTAAGAGAACACTAAAACTAACCCTAACCCTAAACCTAACTCTAACCCTAACCCTAACCCTAAACCTAACCCTAACCCTAACCCTAACCTTAACCCTAAGAGAACACTAACCCTAACCCTAACCTTAATCCTAACCCTAACCCTAACCCTAACCCTAACCCTATACCTAACCCTAACCCTAAGAGAACCCTAACCCTAACCCTAACCCTAACCCTAACCCTAACCCTAACCCTAACCCTAACGTCAATCCTAACCCTAACCCTAACGTTAACCCTAACCCTAACCCTAACCCTAACCCTAACCCTAACCCTAACCCTAACCCTAACCCTAACCCTAAACCTAACCCTAAACCTAACCCTAACCCTAACCCTAACCCTAACCCTAACCCTTAGAGAACCCTAACACTAACCCTAATCCTAACCCTAACCCTAAGAGAATCCTAACCCTAACCCTAACACTAACCCAAACCCTAACCCTAACCCTAAACCTAAGCCTAAGCCTAAGCCTAAGCCTAAGCCTAAGCCTAAGCCTAAGCCTAAGCCTAACCCTAACCCTAACCTTAACCCTAACCCTAACACTAACCCTAACCCTAACCCTAACCCCTAACCCTAACCCTAACCCTATCCATAACCCTACCCCTAACCCTAACCCTAACCCTTACCCTAACCCTAAACCTAAACCTAAGAGATCACTAAACCTAACCCTAACCCTAACCCTAACCCTTAGAGAACCCTAACACTAACCCTAAACATAACCCTAACCCTAACCCTAACCCTAACCCTAACCCTAACCCTAACCCTAACCCTAAGAGAATACTAACCCTAACCCTAACCCTAACCCCAACCCTAACCCTAACCCTAACCCTAAACCTAACCCTAACCCTAACCCTAACCCTAACCCTAACCCTAACCCTAACCTGAAGAGAACACTAACCCTAACCCTAACCCTAACCCTAACCCTAACCCTAACCTGAAGAGAACACTAACCCTAACCCTAACCCTAACCCTAACCCTAACCCTAACCCTAACCCTAACACTAACCCTAACCCTAACCCTAACCCTAACCCTAACCATAACCCTAACCCTAACCCTAACCCTAAAACTAACCCTAAACCTAACCCTAACCCTAACCCTAAGAGAATCATAGAATCATAGAATATCCTGAGTTGTAAGGGACCCTTAAGGATCATCAAGTCCAACTCTCGACACCGCACGCGTCTACCCAAAAGTTCAGACCATGTGCCTAAGTTCACAGTCCAATCTCTTCTTAAATTCAGACAGGCTCGGTGCAGTGACCACTTCCCTGCGGAGCCTGTTCCAGTGTGCAACCACCCTCTCTGTGAAGAACCCCCTCCTGACGTCCAGCCTAAATTTCCCCTGCCTCAGCTTAACCCCGTTCCCGCGGGTCCTGTCACTAGTGTTAATGGAGAAAAGGTCTCCTGCCTCTTGACAACCCCTTACGAGGAAGTTGTAGACTGCGATGAGGTCTCCCCTCAGCCTCCTCTTCTCCAGGCTGAACAGGCCCAGTGACCTCAGCCGTTCCTCGTACGTCTTCCCCTCAAGGCCTTTCACCATCTTCGTAGCCCTCCTCTGGACACTTTCCAACAGTTTCATGTCCTTTTTATACTGTGGTGCCCAGAACTGCACACAGTACTCGAGGTGAGGCCGCACCAGCGCAGAGTAGAGCGGGACAATCACCTCCCTTGACCTACTAGCGATGCCGTTCTTGATGCACCCCAAGATACGATTGGCCCTCCTGGCTGCCAGGGCACACTGCTGGCTCATATTCAACTTGCTGTCTATCACGACCCCCAGATCCCTCTATTCTAGGCTGCTCTCCAGCGTCTCATCGCCCAGTCTGTACATGCAGCCAGGGTTTCCCCGTCCCAGGTGCAGGACCCGGCACTTGCTCTTATTGAACCCTAACCCTAACCCTAAGAGTACCCTAACCCTAACCCTAACCCTAAACCTAACCCAAACCCTAACCCTAACCCTAAACCTAACCCTAACCCTAACCCTAACCTTAACCCTAAGAGAACACTAACCCTAACCCTAACCTTAATCCTAACCCTAACCCTAACCCTAACCCTAACCCTAACCCTATACCTAACCCTAACCCTAAGAGAACCCTAACCCTAACCCTAACCCTAACCCTAACCCTAACCCTTGCCCTAACCCTAACCCTAACCCTAACCCTAACGTCAATCCTAACCCTAACCCTAACGTTAACCCTAACCCTAACCCTAACCCTAACCCTAACCCTAACCCTAACCCTAACCCTAACCCTAAACCTAACCCTAAACCTAACCCTAACCCTAACCCTAACCCTAACCCTAACCCTTAGAGAACCCTAACACTAACCCTAATCCTAACCCTAACCCTAAGAGAATCCTAACCCTAACCCTAACACTAACCCAAACCCTAACCCTAACCCTAAACCTAAGCCTAAGCCTAAGCCTAAGCCTAAGCCTAAGCCTAACCCTAACCCTAACCCTAACCCTAACCTTAACCCTAACCCTAACACTAACCCTAACCCGAACCCTAACCCCTAACCCTAACCCTAACCCTATCCATAACCCTAACCCTAACCCTAACCCTAACCCTATCCATAACCCTAACCCTAACCCTAACCCTAACCCTAACCCTAACCCTAACCCTAACCCTAACCCTAACCCTAACCCTAACCCTAAGAGAATACTAACCCTAACCCTAACCCTAACCCCAACCCTAACCCTAACCCTAACCCTAAACCTAACCCTAACCCTAACCCTAACCCTAACCCTAACCCTAACCTGAAGAGAACACTAACCCTAACCCTAACCCTAACCCTAACCCTAACCCTAACCTGAAGAGAACACTAACCCTAACCCTAACCCTAACCCTAACCCTAACCCTAACCCTAACACTAACCCTAACCCTAACCCTAACCCTAACCCTAACCATAACCCTAACCCTAACCCTAACCCTAAAACTAACCCTAAACCTAACCCTAACCCTAAGAGAATCATAGAATCATAGAATATCCTGAGTTGTAAGGGACCCTTAAGGATCATCAAGTCCAACTCTCGACACCGCACGGGTCTACCCAAAAGTTCAGACCATGTGCCTAAGTTCACAGTCCAATCTCTTCTTAAATTCAGACAGGCTCGGTGCAGTGACCACTTCCCTGCGGAGCCTGTTCCAGTGTGCAACCACCCTCTCTGTGAAGAACCCCCTCCTGACGTCCAGCCTAAATTTCCCCTGCCTCAGCTTAACCCCGTTCCCGCGGGTCCTGTCACTAGTGTTAATGGAGAAAAGGTCTCCTGCCTCTTGACAACCCCTTACGAGGAAGTTGTAGACTGCGATGAGGTCTCCCCTCAGCCTCCTCTTCTCCAGGCTGAACAGGCCCAGTGACCTCAGCCGTTCCTCGTACGTCTTCCCCTCAAGGCCTTTCACCATCTTCGTAGCCCTCCTCTGGACACTTTCCAACAGTTTCATGTCCTTTTTATACTGTGGTGCCCAGAACTGCACACAGTACTCGAGGTGAGGCCGCACCAGCGCAGAGTAGAGCGGGACAATCACCTCCCTTGACCTACTAGCGATGCCGTTCTTGATGCACCCCAAGATACGATTGGCCCTCCTGGCTGCCAGGGCACACTGCTGGCTCATATTCAACTTGCTGTCTATCACGACCCCCAGA
>NW_028181458.1:1072500-1077500 GCF_964211825.1 Aythya ferina
AGAACCCTAAACCTAACCCTAACCCTAACCCTAACCCTAACCCTAACCCTAACCCTTACCCTAACCCTAAACCTAAACCTAAGAGATCACTAAACGTAAAACTAACCCTAACCCTAACCCTAACCCTAACCCTAACCCTAACCCTAACCCTAACCCTAACCCTAACCCTAACCTTAACCCTTACCCTAACCCTAACCCTAACCCTAACCCTAACCTTAACCCTAACCCTAACCCTAAGAGAACCCTAACCCTAACCCTAACCCTAACGCTAATCCTAAACCTAACCCTAAAACTAACCCTAACCCTAACCCTAACCCTAACCCTAACCCTAACCCTAACCCTAACCCTAACCCTAAGCCTAACGTTAACCCTAACCCTAACCCTAACCCTAACCAAACCCTAACCCTAACCATAACCCTAACACTAACCCTAACCCTAAGCCTAAGAGAACACTAACCCTAACCCTAACCCTAACCCCAAACCTAACCCTAACCCTAAGCCTATCCCTAACCCTAACCCTAAGAGAACACTAACCCTAACCCTAACACTAACCCTAACCCTAACCTTAACCCTAACCCTAAGAGAACCCTAACCCTAACCCTAACCCTAACCCTAACCCTAACCCTAACCCTAACCCTAAGAGAATACTAACCCTAACCCCAACCCTAACCCTAACCCTAACCCTAAACCTAACCCTAACCCTAACCCTAACACTAAGAGAACACTAACCCTAACCCTAACCCACACCCTAAGAGAACCCTAAACCTAACCCTACCCCTAACCCTACCCCTAACCCTAACCCTTACCCTAACCGTAAACCTAAACCTAAGAGATCACTAACCCTAAACCTAACCCTAACCCTAACCCTAACCATAACCCTAACCCTAACCCTAAACCTAACCCTAACCTTAACCCTAACCCTAACCCTTACCCTAACCCTTACCCTAACTCTAACCTTAACCCTAACCCTAAGAGAACCCTAACCCTAACCCTAACCCTAACGGTAATCCTAACCCTAACCCTAACCCTAACCCTAACCCTAACCCTAAACCTAATCTTAACCCTAACCCTAACCCTTACCCTAACCCTAACCCTAACCCTAACCCTAAACCTAAGAGAAACCTAACACTAAACCCTAACCCTAACGCTAATCCTTAACCTAACTCTAAAACTAACCCTAACCCTAACCCTAAACCTAACCTTAACCCTAACCCTATCCCTAACCGTAACCCTAACCCTAAGAGAACACTAACCCTAGCCCTAACCCTTACCCTAACCCTAACCGTATCCCTAACCCTAGCCCTAACCCTAACCCTAACCCTAACCCTAACCCTAACCCTAACCTAAGAGAATACTAACCCTAACCCTAACCCTAACCCCAACCCTAACTCTAACCCTAACCCTAAACCTAACCCTAACCCTAACCCTAACCCTAACCCTAACCCTAACCCTTACCCAAACCCTTACCCTAACCCTAACCCTAACCCTAACCCTAACCCTACCCCTAACCCTTACCCTAACCCTAACCCTTACCCTAACTCTAAACCTAATCCTAAGAGATCACTAACCCTAACCCTAACCTAAGAGAATACTAACCCTAACCCTAACCCTAACCCTAACCCTAAACTTAACCCTAACCCTAAACCTAACCCTAACCCTAACCTTAAGCCTAACCCTAACCCTTACCCTAACCCTAACCCTAACCCTAACCCTAACCTTAACCCTAACCCTAAGAGAACACTAAACCTAACCCTAACCCTAACCCTAACCCTAACGCTAAGAGAACACTAACACTAACCCTAACCCTAACCCTAACCCTAACCCTAACCCTAACCCTAACCCTAACCCTAACCCTAACCCTAACCCTAACCCTAAGAGAACACTAACCCTAACCCTAACCCACACCCTAAGAGAACCCTAAACCTAACCCTAACCCTAACCCTAACCCTAACCCTAACCCTAACCCTAACCCTTACCCTAACCCTAAACCTAAACCTAAGAGATCACTAAACCTAAAACTAACCCTAACCCTAACCCTAACCCTAACCCTAACCCTAACCCTAACCCTAACCCTAACCCTAACCCTAACCCTAACCCTAACCTTAACCCTTACCCTAACCCTAACCCTAACCCTAACCCTAACCCTAACCTTAACCCTAACCCTAACCCTAAGAGAACCCTAACCCTAACCCTAACCCTAACGCTAATCCTAAACCTAACCCTAAAACTAACCCTAACCCTAACCCTAAACCTAACCCTAACCCTAACCCTAACCCTAACCCTAACCCTAACCCTAACCCTAACCCTAAGCCTAACGTTAACCCTAACCCTAACCCTAACCCTAACCAAACCCTAACCCTAACCATAACCCTAACACTAACCCTAACCCTAAGCCTAAGAGAACACTAACCCTAACCCTAACCCTAACCCCAAACCTAACCCTAACCCTAAGCCTATCCCTAACCCTAACCCTAACCCTAAGCGAACACTAACCCTAACCCTAACCCTAACCCTAACCCTAACCTTAACCCTAACCCTAAGAGAACCCTAACCCTAACCCTAACCCTAACCCTAACCCTAACCCTAACCCTAACCCTAACCCTAAGAGAATACTAACCCTAACCCCAACCCTAACCCTAACCCTAACCCTAAACCTAACCCTAACCCTAACCCTAACACTAAGAGAACACTAACCCTAACCCTAACCCACACCCTAAGAGAACCCTAAACCTAACCCTACCCCTAACCCTACCCCTAACCCTAACCCTTACCCTAACCGTAAACCTAAACCTAAGAGATCACTAACCCTAAACCTAACCCTAACCCTAACCCTAACCATAACCCTAACCCTAACCCTAAACCTAACCCTAACCTTAACCCTAACCCTAACCCTTACCCTAACCCTAACCCTAACTCTAACCTTAACCCTAACCCTAAGAGAACCCTAACCCTAACCCTAACCCTAACAGTAATCCTAAACCTAACCCTAACCCTAACCCTAACCCTAACCCTAAACCTAATCTTAACCCTAACCCTAACCCTTACCCTAACCCTAACCCTAACCCTAACCCTAAACCTAAGAGAAACCTAACACTAAACCCTAACCCTAACGCTAATCCTTAACCTAACTCTAAAACTAACCCTAACCCTAACCCTAAACCTAACCTTAACCCTAACCCTATCCCTAACCGTAACCCTAACCCTAAGAGAACACTAACCCTAGCCCTAACCCTTACCCTAACCCTAACCGTATCCCTAACCCTAGCCCTAACCCTAACCCTAACCCTAACCCTAACCCTAACCCTAACCTAAGAGAATACTAACCCTAACCCTAACCCTAACCCCAACCCTAACTCTAACCCTAACCCTAAACCTAACCCTAACCCTAACCCTAACCCTAACCCTAACCCTAACCCTAACCCTTACCCAAACCCTTACCCTAACCCTAACCCTAACCCTAACCCTAACCCTACCCCTAACCCTTACCCTAACCCTAACCCTTACCCTAACTCTAAACCTAATCCTAAGAGATCACTAACCCTAACCCTAACCTAAGAGAATACTAACCCTAACCCTAACCCTAACCCTAACCCTAAACTTAACCCTAACCCTAAACCTAACCCTAACCCTAACCTTAAGCCTAACCCTAACCCTTACCCTAACCCTTACCCTAACCCTAACCTTAACCCTAACCCTAAGAGAACACTAAACCTAACCCTAACCCTAAC
The DNA here is from genome assembly GCF_964211825.1 of Aythya ferina. NCBI lineage: Eukaryota > Metazoa > Chordata > Aves > Anseriformes > Anatidae > Aythya > Aythya ferina. Next base: position 1,076,229 of record NW_028181458.1, read on the forward strand.
CCTAACCCTAACGCTAAGAGAACACTAACACTAACCCTAACCCTAACCCTAACCCTAACCCTAACCCTACCCCTAACCCTTACCCTAACCCTAACCCTTACCCTAACTCTAAACCTAATCCTAAGATATCACTAACCCTAACCCTAACCCTAAGAGAACCCTAACCCTAACCCTAACCCTAACCCTAACACTAACCTTAACCCTAAACCTAACGGTAACCCATTCCCTAACTCTAACCCTAAACCTAACCCTAACCCTAACTCTAAAAGAACACTAACCCTAACCCTAACCCTAAACCTAACCCTAACCCTAACCCTAACACTAACCTTAATCCTAAACCTAAACTTAACCCTAACCCAAACCCTACCCCTAACGCTAAACCTAACCCTAACCGTAACCCTAACCCTAACCCTAAACCTAATCCTAACCTTAACCCTAACCCTAACCCTAAAAGAACACTAACACTAACCCTAACCCTAAACCTAACCCTAACCCTAACTCTAACCCTAAACCTAACCCTAACCCGAACCCTAACCCTAAGAGAACACTAACCCTAGCCCTAACCTTAATCCTATCCATAACCCTAACCCTAACCCTAACCCTAAACCTAACCCTGACCCTAAGAGAACCCTAACCCTAAACCTAACCCTAACCCTAACCCTAACCCTAACCCTAACCCTAACCCTAACCCTAACCCTAACCCTAACCCTAACCCTAACCCTAACCCTAACCCTAACCCTAACCCTAACACTAACCCTAACCCTAATCCAAAACCTAACCCTAACCCTAACCCTAACCCTAACCCTAACCCTAACCCTAAAGTAAACCCTAACCCTTACCCTAACGTTAACCCTAACCCTAACCCTAACCCTAACCCTAACCCTAACCCTAACCCTAAACCTAACCCTAAACCTAACCCTAACCCTAACCCTAACCCTAAGAGAACCCTAACACTAACCCTAATCCTAACCCTAACCCTAAGAGAATCCTAACCCTAACCCTAACCCTAACCCAAATCCTAACCCTAACCCTATCCCTAAGCCTAAACCTAAGCCTAAGCCTAAGCCTAAGCCTAAGCCTAACCCTAACCCTAACCCTAACCATAACCCTAACCCCAACCCTAACCCTAACCCTAACCCTAACCCCTAACCCTAACCCTAACCCTAACCCTAACCCTAACCCTAAGAGAACACTAACCATAACCCTAACCCTAACCATAACCCTAACCCTAACCTTAACCCTAACCCTAACCCTAACCCTAACCCTAACCCT
>NW_028181458.1:1100000-1110000 GCF_964211825.1 Aythya ferina
TAACCCTAACCCTAAGAGAACCCTAACCCTAACCCTAACCCTTACCTAACCCTAACCATAACCCTAACCCTAACCCTAACCCTAACCCTAACCCTAACCCTAACCCTAACCCTAACCCCAAACCTAACCCTAACCCTAACTCTAACCCTAAGAGAACACTAACCCTAACCCTAATCCTAACCCTAACCCTAACCCTAACCCTAACCCTAACCCTAACCCTAACCCGAACCCGAACCCGAACCCTAACCCTAACCCTAACTCTAACCCTAAGAGAACACTAATCCTAACCCTAACCCTAACCCTAACCCTAACCCTAACCCTAACAAGAGAACACTTACCCTAACCCTAATTGTAAACCTAACCCTAACCCTAACCCTTAGCCTAAAGCTAACCCTAACCCTAATCCAAAGAGAACCCTAACCCTAACCCTAACACTAAGCCTAACCCTAATTTAAACCCTTTCCCTTAATCTATCCCTAACCCTAACCCTAACCGTAAATCTAAGAGAACACTAACACTAACCCTAACACTAACCTTAATCCTAACCCTAAACCTAACCCTAACCCTAACCCTAACCCTAACTCTAATCCTTAATCTAACCCTAACCCTAACCCTAACCCTAAGAGAACCCTAACCCTAACCCTAACACTAACCCTAAGAGAAAAGTAATCCTAAACCTAACCTAACCATAAAACTAACCCTAACCCTAACCCTAACCCTAACCCTATCTCTAAAAGAACCCTAACCCTAACCATAAGAGAACCCTAAACGTAACCGTAAACCTAACACTAAACCTAACCCTAACCCTAACCCTAACCCTAACCTTAACCCTAAACCTAAGAGAACACTAACCCTAACCCTAACCCTAACCGTAACCCTAACCCTAAACCTAACCCTAAACCTAACCCTAACCCTAACCCTAACCCTAACAGAACACTAACCCTAACCCTAACCATAAGAGAACCCTAACCCTAACACTAACCCTAACCCTAACCTTAACCCTAAACCTAAGAGAACAGTATACCTAACCCTAACCCTAACCCTAACCCTAACCCTAATCCTAACCCTAACCCTTACCCTAACCCTAACCCTAACCCGAACCCTAACCCTAACCCTAACCTAATCCTAAACATAACCCTAACCCTAAACTTAACCCTAACCCTAAGAGAACACTAACCCTAACCCTAACCCTAAACCTATCCCTAACCCTAACCGTAACCCTAACCCTAACCCTAACCCTAACCCTAACCCTAACCCTAACCATAACCCTAACACTAACGTTAACCCTAACCCTAACCCTAAGCCTAACCCTAACCCTAACCATAACCCTAACACTAACCCTAACCCTAAGCCTAAGAGAACACTAACCCTAACCCTAACCCTAACCCCAAACCTAACCCTAACCCTAAGCCTATCCCTAACCCTTACCCTAACCCTAAGAGAACACTAACCCTAAACCTAACCCTAACCCTAACCGTAACCCTAACCCTAACCCTAACCCTAACCCTAACCCTAAACTTAACCCTAAACCTAAGAGAACCCTAACCCTAACCCTAACCCTAACCCTAACCCTAAACCTAAGAGAACACTAACCCTAACCCTAACCCTAACCCTAACCCTAACACTAACCTTAACCCTAACCCTAACCCTAACCCAAACCCTAAACCTAACCTAATCCTAAACATAACCCTAACCCTAACCCTAACCCTAACCCTAAGAGAACACTAACCCTAACCCTAACCCACACCCTAAGAGAACCCTAAACCTAACCCTACCTCTATCCCTACCCCTAACCCTTACCCTAACCCTAACCCTAAACCTAAACCTAAGAGATCACTAACCCTAACCCTAACCCTAACCCTAACCCTAACCCTAACCCTAATCCTAAACCTAACCCTAACCTTAACCCTAACCCTAACCCTTACCCTAACGCTAACCCTAACTCTAACCTTAACCCTAACCCTAAGAGAACCCTAACCCTAACCCTAACCCTAACGCTAATCCTAAACCTAACCCTAACCCTAACGCTAAACCTAACCCTAACCTTAACCCTAACCCTAACCATAACCCTTACCCTAACCCTAACTCTAACCCTAACCCTAACCCTAAGAGAAACCTAACACTAAACCCTAACCCTAACGCTAATCCTTAACCTAACCCTAAAACTAACCCTAACCCTAACCCTAAACCTATCCCAAACCCTTACCCTAACCCTAACCCTAACCCTAACCCTAACCCTAACCCTAACCATAACCCTAACACTAACCCTAACCCTAACCCTAAGCCTAAGAGAACACTAACCCTAACCCTAACCCTAACCCCAAACCTAACCCTAACCCTAAGCCTATCCCTAACCCTATCCCTTACCCTAAGAGAACACTAACCCTAACCTTAACCCTAACCCTAACCCTAACCCTAACCCTAACCCTAACCCTCAACTTAACCCGAACCCTAAGAGAACCCTAACCCTAACCCTAACCCTAACCCTAACCCTAACCCTAACACTAACCCTAACCCTAACCCTAACCCTAACCCTAACCCTAACCCTAACCCTAAGAGAATACTAACCCTAACCCTAACCCTAACCCTAACCCCAAACCTAACCCTAACCCTAAGCCTATCCCTAACCCTAACTCTAACCCTAAGAGAACACAAACCCTAACCCTAACCCTAACCCTAACCCTAACCATAACCCTAACCCTAACTCTAAGAGAACCCTAACCCTAACCCTAACCCTAACCCTAACCCTAACCCTAACCCAAAACCTAACCCTAACACTAATCCTAACCCTAACCCTAACCCTAACCCTAACCCTAACTAGAGAACACTAACCCTAACCCTAACCCTAACCCTAACCCTTAGCCTAAACCTAACCCTAACCCTAACCCTAACCCTAAGAGAACACTAACCCTAACCCTAACCCTAACCCTAAGAGAACCCTAACCCTAACCCTAACACTAAGCCTAACCCTAATATAAACCCTTTCCCTTAATCTATCCCTAACCCTAACCATAACCGTAAATCTAAGAGAACACTAACACTAACCCTAACACTAACCTTAATCCTAACCCTAAACCTAACACTAACCCTAACCCTAACCCTAAATCTAATCCTAAATCTAACCCTAACCCTAACCCTAACCCTAACCCTAACCTTAACCCTAAGAGAACAGTAATCCTAAACCTGACCTAACCATAAAATTAACCCTAACCCTAACCCTAACCCTAACCCTATCTCTAAGAGAACCCTAACCCTAACCATAAGAGAACCCTAACCGTAACCGTAAACCTAACACTAACCGTTACCCTAACCCTAAACCTAACCCTAACCTTAACCCTAAACCTAAGAGAACACTAACCCTAACCCTAACCCTAACCCTAACCCTAACCCTAAACCTAACCCTAAACCTAACCCTAACCCTAACCCTAACCCTAACAGAACACTAACCCTAACCCTAAACCTAAGAGAACCCTAATCCTAACACAAACCCTAACCCTAACCTTAAACCTAAACCTAAGAGAACACTAACCCTAACCCTAACCCTAACCCTAACACTAACCCTAACCCTAACCCTAACCCTAACCCTAACCCTAACCCTAACCCTAACCCTAACCCTAACCTAATCCTAAACATAACCCTAACCCTAACCCTAAACCCAAGAGAACACTAACCCAAACCCTAACCCTAACCCTAACCCTAACCCTAACCCTAACCCTAACCCTAACCCTAACCCTAACTTGAACCCTAACCCTAACCCTAACCCTAACCCTAAGAGAACCCTAACCCTAACCCTAACCCTAAAACTAACCCTAACCCTAAACCTAAACCTAAGAGATCACTAACCCTAACCCTAACCCTTACCCTAACCCTAACCCTAACCGTAACCCTAATCCTAACACTAACCCTAAACCTAACCCTAACCCTAACCCTAACCCTAACCCTAACCCTTACCCTAAACTAACCCTAACCATAACCCTAACCCTAACCCTAACCCTAAGCCTAAGAGAACACTAACACTAACCATAACCCTAATCCTAACCCTAAACCTAACCCTAACCCTAACCCTATCCCTAACCGTAACCCCAACCCTAAGAGAACACTAAACCTAACCCTAACCCTAAACCTAACCCTAACCCTAACCCTAACCCTAACCCTAACCCTAACCCTAACCCTAACCCTAACCCTAACCCTAACCTTAACCCTAACCCTAACCCTAACCCTAACCCTAACCCTAACCCTAACCCTAACCCTAACCCTAACCCTAACCCTAAGAGAATACTATCCCTAACCCTAACCCTAACCCTAACCCAAACCTTACCCTAACCCTAACCCTAACCCTAACCCTAAACATAACCCTAACCCTAACCCTAACCCTAACCCTAAGAGAACACTAACCCTAACCCTAACCCAAACCCTAAGAGAACCCTAACCCTAACCCTACCCGTAACCCTAACCCTAACCCTTACCCTAACCCTAAACCTAAACCTAACAGATCACTAACCCTAACCATAACCCTAAACCTAAGAGAACCCTAACCCTATATCCTGGTTTCAGTTAGCACAGAATTAATTTTCTTCCTAGTAGCTGGTGGAATGCTGTGTTTTGGCTTAGAATGAGAAGAGTGCTGATAACACCCCGATGCTTTAATTGTTGCAGAGCAGTGCTTATACTAAGCCAAGGACATCTCAGCCTTTGCTCTGTCCTGCCAACGGGCAGGCTGGGGGGTGCAGTAAGAGCTGGGAGGGGACAGACCCAGGACAGGTGACCCAAACTAGCCAAAGGGGTATTCCATACCATCTGACGTCATGCTAAACAATATATAGGGGTGGCTAGCCGGGGGGAGGGGGCCGGACTGCTCGGGGTTAGGCTGGGCATCGGTCAGCGGGTGGTGAGCAATTGCATTGTGCATCACTTGTTTGTACATACTATTATTACTTTCGTATTATCACCATTGTATCATCATTATTATTATTGTTATTATTATTTTGTTATTTTTTTTTTCCTGTCTTATTAAACTGTCTTTATCTCAACTCACGGGCTTCACTTTCCATTTCTCTCCCCCATCCCAGAGAGGGAGGGGGGAGGGTGAGCGAACGGCTGCGTGGTGTTTAGCTGCCGGTCGGGTTAAACCACGACACCCTAACCCTAACCCTAACCCTAATCGTAACCCTTTCCCTATCTCTAACCCTAACCCTAACCTAACCCTAACTCTAAGAGAACACTAACCCTAACCCTAACACTAACCTTAATCCTAACCCTAAACCTAACCCTAACCCAAACCCTACACCTAACGCTAAACCTAACCCTAATCCTAACCCTAATCCTAATCCTAACCCTAACCCTAACCCTAACCCTAACCCTAACACTGACCCTAACCCTAACCCTAACCCGAACCCTAACCCTAACCCTAACCCTAACCCTAACCCTAACCCTAACCGTAACCCTAACCCTAACACGAACCCTAACCCTAAACCTAACCCTAACCGTAACCCTAACCCTAACCCTAACTCAAACACTCAGAGAACCCTAACCCTAAACCTACCCCTAACCCTAACCCTAACCCTAACCCTAACCCTAACCTAATCCTAACCCTAAACCTCACCCTAACCCTAACCCTAACCCTAAACCTAACCCTAAACCTAACCCTAACCCTAACCCTAACCCTAACCCTAACCCTAAGAGAACCCTAACCCTAACCCTAACCCTAACCCTAAACCGAACCCTAACCCTAAGAGAACCCTAACCCTAACCCTAATCCTAACCCTAACCCTAAGAGAACCCTAACCCTAACCCTAACCCTAACCCTAACCCTAACCCTAACCCTAACCCTAACCCTAACCTAACCCTAACAATAACCCTATCCCTAACCCTAACCATAACCCTAACCCTAACCCTAACCCTAACCCTAAGCCTAAGAGAACACTAACCCTAACCCTAAGCCTAAGAGAACACTAACCCTAACCCTAACCCTAACCCCAAACCTAACCCTAACCCTAAGCCTATCCCTAACCCTAACCCTTACCCTAAGAGAACACTAACCCTAACCCTAAACCTAACCCTAACCCTAACCCTAACCCTAACCCTAACCCTAACCCTAAACTTAACCCTAACCCTAAGAGAACCCTAACCCTAACCCTAACCCTAACCCTAACCCTAACCCTAACCCTAACCCTAAGAGAATACTAACCCTAACCCTAACCCTAACCCCAACCCTAACCCTAACCCTAACCCTAAACCTAACCCTAACCCTAACCCTAAACCTAACCCTAACCCTAACCCTAAGAGAACACTAACCCTAACCCTAACCCTAACCCTAAGAGAACCCTAACCATAACCCTAACCCTTACCTAACCCTAACCATAACCCTAACACTAACCCTAAGCCTAAGAGAACGCTAACCGTAACCCTAACCCTAACCCTAACCCCAAACCTAACCCTAACCCTAAGCCTATCCCTAACCCTAACTCTAACCCAAAGAGAACACAAACCCTAACCCTAACCCTAACCCTAATCCTAACCCTAACCCTAACCCTAAGAGAACCCTAACCCTAACCCTAACCCTAACCCTAACTCTAACCCTAACCCTAACCCTAACCCTAACCCTAACCCTAACCCTAACCCTAACCCTAACCCTAATCCTAACCCTAACCCTAACCCTAACCCTAACCCTAACTAGAGAACACTAACCCTAACCCTAACCCTAACCCTAACCCTAACCCTAACCCTTAGCCTAAGCCTAACCCTAACCTTAACCCTAAGAGAACACTAACCCTAACCCTAACCCTAACCCTAAGAGAACCCTAACCCTAACCCTAACACTAAGCCTAACCCTAATTGAAACCCTTTCCCTTAATCTATCCCTAACCCTAACCGTAACCGTAAATCTAAGAAAACACTAACACTAACCCTAACACTAACCTTAATCCTAACCATAAACCTAACACTAACCCTAACCCTAACCCTAAATCTAATCCTAAATCTAACCCTAACCCTAACCCTAACCCTAACCCTAACCCTTACCCTACGAGAACAGTAATCCTAAACCTAACCTAACCATAAAACTAACCCTAACCCTAACCCTATCTCTAAGAGAACCCTAACCCTAACCATAAGAGAACCCTAACCGTAACCGTAAACCTAACACTAACCGTTACCCTAACCCTAAACCTAACCCTAACCTTAACCCTAAACCTAAGAGAACACTAACCCTAACCCTAACCCTAACCCTAACCCTAACCCTAACCCTAACCCTAACCCTAAACCTAACCCTAACCCTAACCCTAACCCTAACAGAACACTAACCCTAACCCTAAAACTAAGAGAACCCTAACCCTAACACTAACCCTAACCCTAACCCTAACCCTAACCCTAACCCTAACCCTAACCCTAACCCTAACCCTAACCCTAACCCTAACCTAATCCTAAACATAACCCTAACCCTAACCCTAAGCCCAAGAGAACACTAACCCAAACCCTAACCCTAACCCTAACCCGAACTCTAACCCTAACCCTAACCCTAACCCTAACCCCAACCCTAACCCTAACCCTAAATCTAACCCTAACCCTAACCCTAACCCTAACACTAACCCTAACCCTAACCCTAAGAGAACCCTAACCCTAACCCTAACCCTTACCTAACCCTAACCATAACCCTAACCCTAACCCTAACCCTAACCCTAACCCTAACCCTAACCCTAACCCTAACCCTAACCCCAAACCTAACCCTAACCCTAACTCTAACCCTAAGAGAACACTAACCCTAACCCTAATCCTAACCCTAACCCTAACCCTAACCCTAACCCTAACCCTAACCCTAACCCGAACCCGAACCCGAACCCTAACCCTAACCCTAACTCTAACCCTAAGAGAACACTAATCCTAACCCTAACCCTAACCCTAACCCTAACCCTAACCCTAACAAGAGAACACTTACCCTAACCCTAATTGTAAACCTAACCCTAACCCTAACCCTTAGCCTAAAGCTAACCCTAACCCTAATCCAAAGAGAACCCTAACCCTAACCCTAACACTAAGCCTAACCCTAATTTAAACCCTTTCCCTTAATCTATCCCTAACCCTAACCCTAACCGTAAATCTAAGAGAACACTAACACTAACCCTAACACTAACCTTAATCCTAACCCTAAACCTAACCCTAACCCTAACCCTAACCCTAACTCTAATCCTTAATCTAACCCTAACCCTAACCCTAACCCTAAGAGAACCCTAACCCTAACCCTAACACTAACCCTAAGAGAAAAGTAATCCTAAACCTAACCTAACCATAAAACTAACCCTAACCCTAACCCTAACCCTAACCCTATCTCTAAAAGAACCCTAACCCTAACCATAAGAGAACCCTAAACGTAACCGTAAACCTAACACTAAACCTAACCCTAACCCTAACCCTAACCCTAACCTTAACCCTAAACCTAAGAGAACACTAACCCTAACCCTAACCCTAACCGTAACCCTAACCCTAAACCTAACCCTAAACCTAACCCTAACCCTAACCCTAACCCTAACAGAACACTAACCCTAACCCTAACCATAAGAGAACCCTAACCCTAACACTAACCCTAACCCTAACCTTAACCCTAAACCTAAGAGAACAGTATACCTAACCCTAACCCTAACCCTAACCCTAACCCTAATCCTAACCCTAACCCTTACCCTAACCCTAACCCTAACCCGAACCCTAACCCTAACCCTAACCTAATCCTAAACATAACCCTAACCCTAAACTTAACCCTAACCCTAAGAGAACACTAACCCTAACCCTAACCCTAAACCTATCCCTAACCCTAACCGTAACCCTAACCCTAACCCTAACCCTAACCCTAACCCTAACCCTAACCATAACCCTAACACTAACGTTAACCCTAACCCTAACCCTAAGCCTAACCCTAACCCTAACCATAACCCTAACACTAACCCTAACCCTAAGCCTAAGAGAACACTAACCCTAACCCTAACCCTAACCCCAAACCTAACCCTAACCCTAAGCCTATCCCTAACCCTTACCCTAACCCTAAGAGAACACTAACCCTAAACCTAACCCTAACCCTAACCGTAACCCTAACCCTAACCCTAACCCTAACCCTAACCCTAAACTTAACCCTAAACCTAAGAGAACCCTAACCCTAACCCTAACCCTAACCCTAACCCTAAACCTAAGAGAACACTAACCCTAACCCTAACCCTAACCCTAACCCTAACCCTAACACTAACCTTAACCCTAACCCTAACCCTAACCCAAACCCTAAACCTAACCTAATCCTAAACATAACCCTAACCCTAACCCTAACCCTAACCCTAAGAGAACACTAACCCTAACCCTAACCCACACCCTAAGAGAACCCTAAACCTAACCCTACCTCTATCCCTACCCCTAACCCTTACCCTAACCCTAACCCTAAACCTAAACCTAAGAGATCACTAACCCTAACCCTAACCCTAACCCTAACCCTAACCCTAACCCTAATCCTAAACCTAACCCTAACCTTAACCCTAACCCTAACCCTTACCCTAACGCTAACCCTAACTCTAACCTTAACCCTAACCCTAAGAGAACCCTAACCCTAACCCTAACCCTAACGCTAATCCTAAACCTAACCCTAACCCTAACGCTAAACCTAACCCTAACCTTAACCCTAACCCTAACCATAACCCTTACCCTAACCCTAACTCTAACCCTAACCCTAACCCTAAGAGAAACCTAACACTAAACCCTAACCCTAACGCTAATCCTTAACCTAACCCTAAAACTAACCCTAACCCTAACCCTAAACCTATCCCAAACCCTTACCCTAACCCTAACCCTAACCCTAACCCTAACCCTAACCCTAACCATAACCCTAACACTAACCCTAACCCTAACCCTAAGCCTAAGAGAACACTAACCCTAACCCTAACCCTAACCCCAAACCTAACCCTAACCCTAAGCCTATCCCTAACCCTATCCCTTACCCTAAGAGAACACTAACCCTAACCTTAACCCT
>NW_028181458.1:1112500-1115000 GCF_964211825.1 Aythya ferina
GCGGGTGGTGAGCAATTGCATTGTGCATCACTTGTTTGTACATACTATTATTACTTTCGTATTATCACCATTGTATCATCATTATTATTATTGTTATTATTATTTTGTTATTTTTTTTTTCCTGTCTTATTAAACTGTCTTTATCTCAACTCACGGGCTTCACTTTCCATTTCTCTCCCCCATCCCAGAGAGGGAGGGGGGAGGGTGAGCGAACGGCTGCGTGGTGTTTAGCTGCCGGTCGGGTTAAACCACGACACCCTAACCCTAACCCTAACCCTAATCGTAACCCTTTCCCTATCTCTAACCCTAACCCTAACCTAACCCTAACTCTAAGAGAACACTAACCCTAACCCTAACACTAACCTTAATCCTAACCCTAAACCTAACCCTAACCCAAACCCTACACCTAACGCTAAACCTAACCCTAATCCTAACCCTAATCCTAATCCTAACCCTAACCCTAACCCTAACCCTAACCCTAACACTGACCCTAACCCTAACCCTAACCCGAACCCTAACCCTAACCCTAACCCTAACCCTAACCCTAACCCTAACCGTAACCCTAACCCTAACACGAACCCTAACCCTAAACCTAACCCTAACCGTAACCCTAACCCTAACCCTAACTCAAACACTCAGAGAACCCTAACCCTAAACCTACCCCTAACCCTAACCCTAACCCTAACCCTAACCCTAACCTAATCCTAACCCTAAACCTCACCCTAACCCTAACCCTAACCCTAAACCTAACCCTAAAACTAACCCTAACCCTAACCCTAACCCTAACCCTAACCCTAAGAGAACCCTAACCCTAACCCTAACCCTAACCCTAAACCGAACCCTAACCCTAAGAGAACCCTAACCCTAACCCTAATCCTAACCCTAACCCTAAGAGAACCCTAACCCTAACCCTAACCCTAACCCTAACCCTAACCCTAACCCTAACCCTAACCTAACCCTAACAATAACCCTATCCCTAACCCTAACCATAACCCTAACCCTAACCCTAACCCTAACCCTAAGCCTAAGAGAACACTAACCCTAACCCTAAGCCTAAGAGAACACTAACCCTAACCCTAACCCTAACCCCAAACCTAACCCTAACCCTAAGCCTATCCCTAACCCTAACCCTTACCCTAAGAGAACACTAACCCTAACCCTAAACCTAACCCTAACCCTAACCCTAACCCTAACCCTAACCCTAAACTTAACCCTAACCCTAAGAGAACCCTAACCCTAACCCTAACCCTAACCCTAACCCTAACCCTAACCCTAACCCTAAGAGAATACTAACCCTAACCCTAACCCTAACCCCAACCCTAACCCTAACCCTAACCCTAAACCTAACCCTAACCCTAACCCTAAACCTAACCCTAACCCTAACCCTAAGAGAACACTAACCCTAACCCTAACCCTAACCCTAAGAGAACCCTAACCATAACCCTAACCCTTACCTAACCCTAACCATAACCCTAACACTAACCCTAAGCCTAAGAGAACGCTAACCGTAACCCTAACCCTAACCCTAACCCCAAACCTAACCCTAACCCTAAGCCTATCCCTAACCCTAACTCTAACCCAAAGAGAACACAAACCCTAACCCTAACCCTAACCCTAATCCTAACCCTAACCCTAACCCTAAGAGAACCCTAACCCTAACCCTAACCCTAACCCTAACTCTAACCCTAACCCTAACCCTAACCCTAACCCTAACCCTAACCCTAACCCTAACCCTAACCCTAATCCTAACCCTAACCCTAACCCTAACCCTAACCCTAACTAGAGAACACTAACCCTAACCCTAACCCTAACCCTAACCCTAACCCTAACCCTTAGCCTAAGCCTAACCCTAACCTTAACCCTAAGAGAACACTAACCCTAACCCTAACCCTAACCCTAAGAGAACCCTAACCCTAACCCTAACACTAAGCCTAACCCTAATTGAAACCCTTTCCCTTAATCTATCCCTAACCCTAACCGTAACCGTAAATCTAAGAAAACACTAACACTAACCCTAACACTAACCTTAATCCTAACCATAAACCTAACACTAACCCTAACCCTAACCCTAAATCTAATCCTAAATCTAACCCTAACCCTAACCCTAACCCTAACCCTAACCCTTACCCTACGAGAACAGTAATCCTAAACCTAACCTAACCATAAAACTAACCCTAACCCTAACCCTATCTCTAAGAGAACCCTAACCCTAACCATAAGAGAACCCTAACCGTAACCGTAAACCTAACACTAACCGTTACCCTAACCCTAAACCTAACCCTAACCTTAACCCTAAACCTAAGAGAACACTAACCCTAACCCTAACCCTAACCCTAACCCTAACCCTAACCCTAACCCTAACCCTAAACCTAACCCTAACCCTAACCCTAACCCTAACAGAACACTAACCCTAACCCTAAAACTAAGAGAACCCTAACCCTAACACTAACCCTAACCCTAACCCTAACCCTAACCCTAACCCTAACCCTAACCCTAACCC
>NW_028181458.1:1132500-1137500 GCF_964211825.1 Aythya ferina
AAGCCTAAGAGAACACTAACCCTAACCCTAACCCTAACCCCAAACCTAACCCTAACCCTAAGCCTATCCCTAACCCTAACCCTTACCCTAAGAGAACACTAACCCTAACCCTAAACCTAACCCTAACCCTAACCCTAACCCTAACCCTAACCCTAACCCTAACCCTAAACTTAACCCTAACCCTAAGAGAACCCTAACCCTAACCCTAACCCTAACCCTAACCCTAACCCTAACCCTAACCCTAACCCTAAGAGAATACTAACCCTAACCCTAACCCTAACCCCAACCCTAACCCTAACCCTAACCCTAAACCTAACCCTAACCCTAACCCTAAACCTAACCCTAACCCTAACCCTAAGAGAACACTAACCCTAACCCTAACCCTAACCCTAAGAGAACCCTAACCATAACCCTAACCCTTACCTAACCCTAACCATAACCCTAACACTAACCCTAAGCCTAAGAGAACGCTAACCGTAACCCTAACCCTAACCCTAACCCCAAACCTAACCCTAACCCTAAGCCTATCCCTAACCCTAACTCTAACCCAAAGAGAACACAAACCCTAACCCTAACCCTAACCCTAATCCTAACCCTAACCCTAACCCTAAGAGAACCCTAACCCTAACCCTAACCCTAACCCTAACCCTAACTCTAACCCTAACCCTAACCCTAACCCTAACCCTAACCCTAACCCTAACCCTAACCCTAACCCTAACCCTAATCCTAACCCTAACCCTAACCCTAACCCTAACCCTAACTAGAGAACACTAACCCTAACCCTAACCCTAACCCTAACCCTAACCCTAACCCTTAGCCTAAGCCTAACCCTAACCTTAACCCTAAGAGAACACTAACCCTAACCCTAACCCTAACCCTAAGAGAACCCTAACCCTAACCCTAACACTAAGCCTAACCCTAATTGAAACCCTTTCCCTTAATCTATCCCTAACCCTAACCGTAACCGTAAATCTAAGAAAACACTAACACTAACCCTAACACTAACCTTAATCCTAACCATAAACCTAACACTAACCCTAACCCTAACCCTAAATCTAATCCTAAATCTAACCCTAACCCTAACCCTAACCCTAACCCTAACCCTTACCCTACGAGAACAGTAATCCTAAACCTAACCTAACCATAAAACTAACCCTAACCCTAACCCTATCTCTAAGAGAACCCTAACCCTAACCATAAGAGAACCCTAACCGTAACCGTAAACCTAACACTAACCGTTACCCTAACCCTAAACCTAACCCTAACCTTAACCCTAAACCTAAGAGAACACTAACCCTAACCCTAACCCTAACCCTAACCCTAACCCTAACCCTAACCCTAACCCTAACCCTAAACCTAACCCTAACCCTAACCCTAACCCTAACAGAACACTAACCCTAACCCTAAAACTAAGAGAACCCTAACCCTAACACTAACCCTAACCCTAACCCTAACCCTAACACTAACCCTAACCCTAACCCTAACCCTAACCCTAACCCTAACCCTAACCTAATCCTAAACATAACCCTAACCCTAACCCTAAGCCCAAGAGAACACTAACCCAAACCCTAACCCTAACCCTAACCCGAACTCTAACCCTAACCCTAACCCTAACCCTAACCCTAACACTAACCCTAACCCTAACCCGAACCCTAACCCTAACCCTAACCCTAAGAGAACCCTAACCCTAACCCTAACCCTAACACTAACCCTAACCCTAAACCTAAACCTAAGAGATCACTAACCCTAACACTAACCCTAAACCTAACCCTAACCCTAACCCTAACCCTAACCCTAACCCTAACCCTAACCCTTACCCTAAACTAACCCTAACCATAACCCTAACCCTAACCCTAACCCTAAGCCTAAGAGAACACTAACACTAACCATAACCCTAATCCTAACCCTAAACCTAACCCTAAACCTAACCCTATCCCTAACCGTAACCCCAACCCTAAGAGAACACTAACCCTAACCCTAACCCTAACCCTAACCCTAACCCTAACCCTAACCCTAACCCTAACCCTAACCCTAACCCTAACCCTAACCCTAACCCTAACCCTAACCCTAACCCTAACCCTTACCCTAACCCTAACCCTAACCCTAACCCTAAACATAACCCTAACCCTAACCCTAACCCTAACCCTAACCCTAACCCTAAGAGAACACTAACCCTAACCCTAACCCAAACCCTAAGAGAACCCTAACCCTAACCCTACCCGTAACCCTAACCCTAACCCTTACCCTAACACTAACCCGAACCCTAACCGTAATCGTAACCCTTTCCCTATCTCTAACCCTAACCCTAACCTAACCCTAACTCTAAGAGAACACTAACCCTAACCCTAACACTAACCTTAATACTAAACCTAACCCTAACCCTAACCCAAACCCTACCCCTAACGCTAAACCTAACCCTAATCCTAACCCTAATCCTAATCCTAACCCTAACCCTAAGCCTAACCCTAACACTGACCCTAACCCTAACCCTAACCCGAACCCTAACCCTAACCCTAACCCTAACCCTAACCCTAACCCTAACCGTAAACCTAACCCTAACCCTAACCCTAACCCTAAACCTACCCCTAACCCTAACCCGAACCCTTACCCTAACCCTAAACCTAAACCTAAGAGATCACTAACTCTAACCCTAACCCTAAGAGAACCCTAACCCTAACCCTAACCCTAACACTAACCCTAACCCTAACCCTAACCGTAACCCTTTCCCTAACTCTCACCCTAACCCTAACCCTAACCCTAACTCTAAGAGAACACTAACATTAACCATAACCCTAAACCTAACCCTAACCCTAACCGTAACACTAACCTTAATCCTAACCCTAACCCTAACCCTACCCCTAACACTAATCCTAACCCTAACCCTAACCCTAATCCTAACCCTAACCCTAACCCTAACCCTAACCCTAACCCTAACCCTAACCCTAACCCTAACCCTAACCGTAAACCTAACCCTAAACCTAACCCTAACCCTAAGAGAACCCTAAACCTAACCCTTAACCTAACCCTAACCCTAACCCTAACCCTAACCCTAACCTAACCCTAACCCTAAACCTCACCCTAACCCTAACCCTAACCCTAACCCTAACCCTAAACCTAACCCTAAACCTAACCCTAACCCTAACCCTAACCCTGCGAGAACCCTAACCCTAACCCTAACCCTAAGCCAAACCCTAACCCTAAACCTAACCCTAACCCTAACCCTAACCAAAACCCTAACTCTAAACGTAAGCCTAAGCCTAAACCTAAACCTAAGCCTAAGCCTAAGCCTAACCCTAACCCTAACCCTAACCATAACCCTAACCCTAAACCTAACCCTAACCCTAACCCTAACCCTAACCCCTAACGCTAACCCTAACCCTAACCCTAACCCTAACCCTAACCCTAATCCTAACCCTAACCCTATCAATAACCCTAACCCTAACCCTAAGAGAACACTAACCATAACCCTAAACCTAACCATAACCCTAACCCTAACCTTAACCCTAACCCTAACCCTAACCTAACCCTAACTCTAAGAGAACACTAACCCTAACCCTAACACTAACCTTAATCCTAAACCTAACCCTAACCCTAACCCAAACCCTACCCCTAACGCTAAACCTAACCCTAATCCTAACCCTAATCCTAATCCTAACCCTAACCCTAAGCCTAACCCTAACACTGACCCTAACCCTAACCCTAACCCGAACCCTAACCCTAACCCTAATCCTAACCCTAACCCTAACCCTAACCGTAAACCTAACCCTAACCCTAACCCTAACCCTAAACCTACCCCTAACCCTAACCCGAACCCTTACCCTAACCCTAAACCTAAACCTAAGAGATCACTAACTCTAACCCTAATCCTAAGAGAACCCTAACCCTAACCCTAACCCTAACACTAACCCTAACCCTAACCCTAACCGTAACCCTTTCCCTAACTCTCACCCTAACCCTAACCCTAACCCTAACTCTAAGAGAACACTAACATTAACCATAACCCTAAACCTAACCCTAACCCTAACCGTAACACTAACCTTAATCCTAACCCTAACCCTAACCCTACCCCTAACACTAATCCTAACCCTAACCCTAACCCTAACCCTAACCCTAATCCTAACCCTAACCCTAACCCTAACCCTAACCCTAACCCTAACCCTAACCCTAACCCTAACCCTAACCCTAACCGTAAACCTAACCCTAAACCTAACCCTAACCCTAAGAGAACCCTAAACCTAACCCTTAACCTAACCCTAACCCTAACCCTAACCCTAACCCTAACCTAACCCTAACCCTAAACCTCACCCTAACCCTAACCCTAACCCTAACCCTAACCCTAAACCTAACCCTAAACCTAACCCTAACCCTAACCCTAACCCTGCGAGAACCCTAACCCTAACCCTAACCCTAAGCCAAACCCTAACCCTAAACCTAACCCTAACCCTAACCCTAACCCTAATCATAACCTCAACCCTAAACCTAACCCTAACCCTAAACCTAACCCTAACCCTAACCCTAACCCTAATCCTATCAATAACCCTAACCCTAACCCTAACCCTACTCCTATCAATAACCCTAACCCTAACCCTAAGAGAACACTAACCATAACCCTAAACCTAACCATAACCCTAACCCTAACCTTAACCCTAACCCAAACCCTAACCCTAACCCTAACCCTAACCCTAACCCTAACCCTAACCCTAACGTTAACCCTAACCCTAACACTAACCCTAACACTAACCCTAACCATAACCCTAACACTAACCCTAACCCTAAGCCTCAGAGAACACTAATCCTAACCCTAAACCTAACCAAAACCTAACCCTAACCCTAAGCCTATCCCTAACCCTAACCCTAAGAGAACACTAACCCTAACCCTAACTCTAACCCTAACCTTAACCCTAACCCTAAGAGAACCCTAACCCTAACCCTAACCCTAACCCTAACCCTAACCCTAACCCTAACCCTAACGCTAAGAGAATACTAACCCTAACCCTAAA
>NW_028181458.1:1150000-1157431 GCF_964211825.1 Aythya ferina
CTAACACTAACCATAACCCTAATCCTAAACCTAAACCTAACCCTAACCCTAACCCTATCCCTAACCGTAACCCTAACCCTAAGAGAACACTAACCCTAACCCTAACCCTAACCCTAACCCTAACCCTAACCCTAACCCTAACCCTAACCCTAACCCTAACCCTAACCCTAACCCTAACCCTAACCCTAACCCTAACCCTAACCCTAAGCCTAAGAGAACACTAACCCTAACCCTAACCCTAAACCTAACCCTAACACTAACCCTATCCCTAACCGTAACCCTAACCCTAAGAGAACACTAAACCTAACCCTAACCCTAACCCTAAACCTAACCCTAACCCTAACCGTAACCCTAACCCTAACCCTAACCCTAACCCTAACCCTAACCCTAACCCATAGAGAACACTAACCCTAACCCTAACCCTAACCCTAACCCTAACCCTAACCCTAAGCCTAAGAGAACACTAACCCTAACCCTAACCCTAAACCTAACCCTAACCCTAACCCTATCCCTAACCGTAACCCTAACCCTAAGAGAACACTAACCCTAACCCTAACCCTAACCCTAACCCTAACCCTAACCCTAACCGTAACCCTAACCCTAACCCTAACCCTAACCCTAACCCTAACCCTAACCCATAGAGAACACTAACCCTAACCCTAACCCTAACCCTAACCCTAACCCTAACCCTAAGCCTAAGAGAACACTAACACTAACCATAACCCTAATCCTAACCCTAAACCTCACCCTAACCCTAACCCTATCCCTAACCGTAACCCTAACCCTAAGAGAACACTAACCCTAACCCTAACCCTAACCCTAACCCTAACCCTAAACCTAACCCTAACCCTAACATTAACCCTAACCCTAACCCTAAGAGAACACTAACCCTAACACTATCCCTAAGAGAACCCTAACCCTAACCCTAACCCTAACACTAACCCTAACCTTAATTGTAACCCTTTCCCTAAATCTATCCCTTGCCCTAACCCTAACCGTAACTCTAAGAGAACACTAACCCTAACCCTAACACTAACCTTAATCCTACCCCTAAACGTAACCCTAACCCTAACCCTAACCCTAACCCTAACCCTAACCCTAACCCTAAACCTAAACGTAACAGATCACTAACCCTAACCCAAACCCTAACCCAAACTGTAACCCTAACCCTAACACTAACCCTAACCCTAACCCTAAGAGAACCCATACCCTAACCCTAAACCTAACCCTAACCCTAACCGTAACCCTAACCCTAACACTAACCCTAACCCTAACCCTAAACCTAACCGTAACCCTAACCCTAACCTAACCCTAACCATAACCCTAACCCTAACCCTAACCCTAAGCCTAAGAGAACACTAACCCAAACCCCAACCCTAACCCTAACACTAACCCTAACCCTAACCCTAACCCTAACACTAACCCTAACCCTAACCCTAACCCTAACCCTAAGAGAACACTAACCCTAACCCTAACCCAAACCCTAAGAGAAACCTAACCCTACTCCTAACCCTAACCCTAAACCTTACCCTAACCCTAAACCTAAACCTAAGAGATCACTAACACTAAACCTAACTCTTAACCTAAGAGAACCCTAACTCTAACCCTAACCCTAACACTAACCCTCACCCTAACACTAACCGTAACCCTTTCCCTAACTCTAACCCTAAACCTAACCCTAACCCTAAGAGAACACTAACCCTAACCCTAACCATAACCCTCACCCTAACCTAACCCTAACCATAACCCTAACCCTAACCCTAAACCTAAGAGGACACTAACACTAACCCTAACTCTAATCCTAACCCTAAACCTAACCCTAAACCTAACCCTATCCCTAACCGTAACCCTAACCCTATGAGAACACTAACCCTAACCCTAACCCTAACCCTAACCCTAACCCTAACCCTAACCCTAACCCTAACCCTAACCCTAACCCTAACCCTAACCCTAACCCTAACCCTAACCCTAACCCTAACCCTAACCCTAAGAGAATACTAACCCTAACCCTAACCCTACCCTAAGAGAACACTAACCCTAACCCTAACCCTAACCCTAACCCTAAGATAACACTAACCCTAACCCTATCCCAAACCCTAAGAGAACACTAACCCTAACCCTAACCCCAACCCTAACCCTAAGAGAACACTAACCCTAACCCTAACACTAACCTTAACCCTAACCCTAACCCTAACCCTAAAACTAACCGTAACCCTAACCCTAAGCCTAAGAGAACACTAACCCTAACCCTAACCCTAAACCTAACCCTAACACTAACCCTATCCCTAACCGTAACCCTAACCCTAAGAGAACACTAAACCTAACCCTAACCCTAACCCTAACCCTAACCCTAACCCTAACCCTAACCCTAACCCTAACCCTAACCCTAACCCTAACCCATAGAGAACACTAACCCTAACCCTAACCCTAACCCAAACCCTAAGAGAACCCTAACCCTAACCCTAACCCTAACCCTAACCCTTACCCTAACCCTAAGAGAACCCTAACCCTAACCCTAACCCTAACCCTAACCCTAACCCTAACCCTAAACCTAAACGTAAGAGATCACTAACCCTTACCCTAACCCTAACCCTAACCCTAACCCTAACCCTAACCCTAACCCTAACCCTAACCCTAACCCTAACCCTAAGAGAACACTAACCCTAACCCTAACCCTAACCCTAACCCTAACCCTAAACCTAACCCTAACCCTAACATTAACCCTAACCCTAACCCTAAGAGAACACTAACCCTAACACTATCCCTAAGAGAACCCTAACCCTAACCCTAACCCTAACACTAACCCTAACCTTAATTGTAACCCTTTCCCTAAATCTATCCCTTGCCCTAACCCTAACCGTAACTCTAAGAGAACACTAACCCTAACCCTAACACTAACCTTAATCCTACCCCTAAACGTAACCCTAACCCTAACCCTAACCCTAACCCTAACCCTAACCCTAACCCTAAACCTAAACGTAACAGATCACTAACCCTAACCCAAACCCTAACCCAAACTGTAACCCTAACCCTAACACTAACCCTAACCCTAACCCTAAGAGAACCCATACCCTAACCCTAAACCTAACCCTAACCCTAACCGTAACCCTAACCCTAACACTAACCCTAACCCTAACCCTAAACCTAACCGTAACCCTAACCCTAACCTAACCCTAACCATAACCCTAACCCTAACCCTAACCCTAAGCCTAAGAGAACACTAACCCAAACCCCAACCCTAACCCTAACACTAACCCTAACCCTAACCCTAACCCTAACACTAACCCTAACCCTAACCCTAACCCTAACCCTAAGAGAACACTAACCCTAACCCTAACCCAAACCCTAAGAGAAACCTAACCCTACTCCTAACCCTAACCCTAAACCTTACCCTAACCCTAAACCTAAACCTAAGAGATCACTAACACTAAACCTAACTCTTAACCTAAGAGAACCCTAACTCTAACCCTAACCCTAACACTAACCCTCACCCTAACACTAACCGTAACCCTTTCCCTAACTCTAACCCTAAACCTAACCCTAACCCTAAGAGAACACTAACCCTAACCCTAACCATAACCCTCACCCTAACCTAACCCTAACCATAACCCTAACCCTAACCCTAAACCTAAGAGGACACTAACACTAACCATAACTCTAATCCTAACCCTAAACCTAACCCTAAACCTAACCCTATCCCTAACCGTAACCCTAACCCTATGAGAACACTAACCCTAACCCTAACCCTAACCCGAACCCTAACCCTAACCCTAACCCTAACCCTAACCCTAACCCTAACCCTAACCCTAACCCTAACCCTAACCCTAACCCTAACCCTAACCCTAACCCTAACCCTAACCCTAACCCTAACCCTAAGAGAATACTAACCCTAACCCTAACCCTACCCTAAGAGAACACTAACCCTAACCCTAACCCTAACCCTAACCCTAAGATAACACTAACCCTAACCCTATCCCAAACCCTAAGAGAACACTAACCCTAACCCTAACCCCAACCCTAACCCTAAGAGAACACTAACCCTAACCCTAACACTAACCTTAACCCTAACCCTAACCCTAACCCTAAAACTAACCGTAACCCTAACCCTAAGCCTAAGAGAACACTAACCCTAACCCTAACCCTAAACCTAACCCTAACACTAACCCTATCCCTAACCGTAACCCTAACCCTAAGAGAACACTAAACCTAACCCTAACCCTAACCCTAACCCTAACCCTAACCCTAACCCTAACCCTAACCCTAACCCTAACCCTAACCCTAACCCATAGAGAACACTAACCCTAACCCTAACCCTAACCCAAACCCTAAGAGAACCCTAACCCTAACCCTAACCCTAACCCTAACCCTTACCCTAACCCTAAGAGAACCCTAACCCTAACCCTAACCCTAACCCTAACCCTAACCCTAACCCTAAACCTAAACGTAAGAGATCACTAACCCTTACCCTAACCCTAACCCTAACCCTAACCCTAACCCTAACCCTAACCCTAACCCTAACCCTAACCCTAAGAGAACACTAACCCTACCCCTAACCCTAACCCTAACCCTAACCCTAAACCTAACCCTAATCCTAACAGTAACCCTAACACTACCCCTAAGAGAACACTAACTGTAACACTAACCCTAAGAGAACCCTAACCCTAACCCTAACCCTAACCCTAACCCTAACCCTAACCCTAACACTAACCCTAAACCTAACCCTAACCCTAACCCTAACCCTAACCCTCACCCTAACCTAACCCTAACCATAACCCTAACCCTAACCCTAAGCCTAAGAGAACACTAACACTAACCATAACTATAATCCTAACACTAAACCTAACCCTAAACCTAACCCTATCCCTAACCGTAACCCTAACCCTAAGAGAACACTAACCCTAACCCTAACCGTAACCCGAACCCTAACCCTAACACTAACCCTAACCCTAACCATAATCCTAACCCTAACCCTAACCCTAACCCTAACCCTAAGAGAATACTAACCCTAACCCTAACCCTAACCCTAAGAGAACACTAACCCTAACCCTAACCCTAACCCTAAGAGAACACTAACCCTAACCCTATCCCAAACCCTAAAAGAACCCTAACCATAACCCTACCCCTAAAGCTAACCCTAAGAGAACACTAACCCTAACCCTAATCCTAACACTAACCCTAACCCTAAGAGAACCCTAACCCTAACCCTAACGCTAATCCTAAACCTAACCCTAAAAGTAACCCTAACCCTAACCCTAAACCTAACCAAAACTAACCCTAACCCTAATGCTAATCCTAAACCTAACCCTAAAACTAACCCTAACCCTAACCCTAAACCTAACCAAACCTTAACCCTAACCCTAACCCTAACCCTAACCCTAACCCTAACCCTAACCCTAACCCTAACCCTAACCCTAACCCTAACCCTTACCTAACCCTAACCATAACCCTAACCCTAACCCTAACCCTAACCCTAACCCTAACCCTAAGCCTAAGAGAACACTAACCTTAACCCTAACCCTAACCCCGAACCTAACGCTAACCCTAAGCCTATCCCTAACCCTAACCCTAACCCTAACCCTAACCCTAACCATAACCCTAACCCTAAGAGAACCCTAACCCTAACCCTAACCCTAACCCTAACCCTAACCCTAACCCTAACCCTAACCCTAACCCTAACCCTAACCCTAACCCTAACAAGAGAACACTAACCCTAACCCTAACCCTAACCCTAACCCTAAGAGAACACTAACCCTAACTCTAACCCTAACCCTAACCCTAACCCTACGAGAACACTAACCCTAACCCTAACCCTAACCCTAACCCTAACCCTACCCCTAAACCTAACCCTAAGAGAACACTAACCCTAACCCTAATCCTAACACTAACCCTAACCCTAAGAGAACCCTAACCCTAACCCTAACGCTAATCCTAAACCTAACCCTAAAACTAACCCTAACCCTAACCCTAAACCTAACCAAAACCTAACCCTAAACCTAACGCTAATCCTAAACCTAACCTTAAAACTAACCCCAACCCTAACCCTAAACCTAACCAAACCTTAACCCTAACCCTAACCCTAACCCTAACCCTAACCCTAACCCTAACCCTAACCCTAACCCTAACCCTAACCCTTACCTAACCCTAACCATAATCCTAACCCTAACCCTAACCCTAACCCTAACCCTAAACCTAAGAGAACACTAACCCTAACCCTAACCCTAACCCTAACCCTAACCCTAACCCTAACCCTAACCCTAACCCTAACCCAAACCCTAACCCCAAACGTAACGCTAACTCTAAGCCTATCCCTAACCCTAACCCTAACCCTAACCCTAACCCTAACCCTAACCCTAACCCTAACCCTAACCCTAACCCTAACCCTAACCCTAACCATAACCATAACCCTAACCCTAAGAGAACCCTAACCCTAACCCTAACCCTAACCCTAACCCTAACCCTAACCCTAACCCTAACCCTAACAAGAGAACACTAACCCTAACCCTAACCCTAAACCTAACCCTAACCCTAACCCTATCCCTAACCGTAACCCTAACCCTAAGAGAACACTAACCCTAACCCTAACCCTAACCCTAACCCTAACCCTAACCCTAACCCTAACCCTAACCCTAACCCTAACCCTAACCCTAACCCTAACCCTAACCCTAACCCTAACCCTAACCCTAACCCTAACCCTAAACAAACCCTAACAATAACCCTAACCGTAACCCTAACCCTACCCCTAAGCCTAAGAGAACACTAACCCTAACCCTAACCCTAAACCTAACCCTAACCCTAACCCTAACCCTAACCCTAACCGTAACCCTAACCCTAAGAGAACACTAACCCTAACCCTAACCCGAACCCTAAACCCTAACCGTAACCCTAACCCTAACCCTAACCCTAACCCTAACCCTAACCCTAACCCTAACCCTAACCCTAACCCATAGAGAACACTAACCCTAACCCTAACCCTAATCCAAACCCTAAGAGAACCCTAACCCTAACCCTACCCCTAACCCTAACCCTAACCGTAACCCTAACCCTAACACTAACCCTAACCCTAAGAGATCACTAATCCTAACCCTAACCCTAACCCTAAGAGAAAAACCCAACGGAGACCCCAAAAAACATCAAAAACACCCCAAACAAGAACGGCATCACCCCCAAAACTGGAAGAAAATCCCCCAAAACCATAGATCCACCCCAAAACCACCCTAAACCTACCTGATGTTCTCCAAAACCCACAATCCACACCTATTTAACATAATGACAAAAAAGAACCCAACAAAACCTAATGGAGACACCAAAACACATCAAAAACACCCCAAAAAATATCGGCATCACCCCCAAAACTGGAAGAAAATCCCCCAAAACCATAGATCCACCCCAAAACCACCCTAAACCTACCTGATGTTCTCCAAAAACCACAAT